>NC_090325.1:4473280-4773280 GCF_035084215.1 Heptranchias perlo | reverse complement strand
CCAAGGAAACCGTCACTGAGATCTGTCAACTGGTGTGGCCACAACTGCAGTCTCAGAGCAGGGCGAGGACAGCATTGCCTGTGGCTGTGAAGGTCACCGTGGCACTGAATTTCTACGGCTCAGGAGCTTTCCAGTGCCCCAAGCATTTGTTGGTGTACGCCCAACGTGCAGCTGGTGTGCGGCCACACGCATCGCATCTTGGCGGTCGATGCCCTCTACCCTGGGAGCAGTCATGACGGTTTCGTCATACAGCAGTCCAACGTGCCAGCTATCTTTCATCCGACTCGGCAAGTCAAAGGCTGGCTACTGGGCGACAAGGGCTATCAGGAATCCACACACACGTGCACTGCAGGCCTATAATGAGAGCCATGATGCCACACGCAACATCGTGGAGCACACCGCAGGCCTCCTCAAACAACGCTGCTGCTGCCTGGACCAGTCTGGAGGAGCCCTGCAGTACTCCCCTGAGCGGGTGGGCAGATTCGTGGTGGTCTGCTGCATGCTGCACAACCTCGCCATCATGAGGGACCAGCCTTTGCCACCAATGACTGCAGAAGATCCTGAGCCAGAGGTGGAGGAGGAAGCTGAGGAGGAAGAGGCGGAGGAGGAGCAGGAGGAAGGAGTGGAGCCGGAAGAGAAGGTGGAGGAGGAGGAGGCTGAGGAGGAAGAGGCGGAGGAGCAGGAGGAGGAAGAGGCTCAGGAGAAGGAGGAGGAAGAGGGGGTGGAGCTGGAAGAAGAAGTGGAGGAAGACGCAAGGGTGCAGCAGGAACCTCACGCCTTATCTGCAAGGGCTGTGCGTGCTCGCCTGATCCGTGCCCGCTATCAATAATTGGAACTACATCCCCCAACTCACCAACAGTCCTACATTTCCCACCTTTCTGCTCCCACAAGACAATCAAATTGCCCTCCATCAGATTACACATTGGTGTCCCTCTCAGCTCATTGCATGAATAAAAACCACCACCAAATGCAAAATCAAACTCTCATTTACGGATTAATAAATGAAAATATGCAAACATAACAGAGCTATTCAACCTTGTGCATTCCCTTAGTGCCTGTTGTCCGTGTGCCTTTACCTGTCCTAGTGCTCCTACAAGGTGCTTCCCCAGTGGCTGGAGCATGGGTGGTGGAAGGCTGCTGGCCTTCAATGGAGGAACGTCCAGATGGCCTCGGAGGATGACCTTGAGAAGCTTTGGGCCGGGACCGCCCGGCTTCAGACTGCACCATCTCAGCATGGGCTGCAGCAGTCTGGCCTGGCTGGCCGAGAGGCAACAACAGGGGCACTGGTGGAGTGGCAGGGGTGGGAGCAGGAAGGCTGTCGTCCTGAGAGAGGACAGCAGATCCAACTGCCATGGCGCCACTGCCACTCTCCCGGGGCGGTGCCTCAGCAATCCTGGTGATCGACTGGAGAACGGATTGCTGGAGTGCTGTGATGCCCTGGAAGCCCCATTCCACAGTGGTCCCTAGAGCCACGATAGCAGCAGTCTGAGCTGCAAATGCAGCAGTCTGAGCTGCAAATGCTTGTTTGGCAGATGTTTGTGCTGCAATGGATGCTGTGACATCAGTCATCAGACGCTGCATCATGGTGGGTTCCACAGGTGCGCTGATGGAGGTGAAAGGATGGGCTCCAAGCTCTGCGCAAAGCCCTGTGCCAAGTTGGAGCTGGACTCCTCCATGTCGCTTCTCATTGTGCGCAGGCTTTCTGACAGGCTTTCCAGTGCCCCAAGCATTTGGTGGTGTACGCCCATCAGCCGCCTTCTGTAGCCTGGCCCATCGAAGTCCTCATCTGACTCCTTTGCAGCAGAACTGGTGAGTGACCTCGCCCTCCAGCTGGCTCCTGTGATATCCGTTCCCCCCGCCCTGGCTCCTGTGCACTTGTGCTCGGTGTCTCACCACGTGCAGATCCCTCCTCGAACCTAACCTCTAAAGGGCGTGCAGTGTCAGTCTCTGAGCTGGTGGAAGCAAGTGTCAGATCGAGTGACGGTGTGGCTTCAGTGTCCTCCTCCTCTTCCTCCTCCTCCTCCACCTCCACCTCCACCTCCTCCTCGGGCGGTGCCACCACGTGTTCTTGAGTATCTGTAATGACAAAGGAAAACAGGTTGAGTTGTGGAGTGGGGAGAGGAGCAAGTAAGAGGTGTGTGCTGACAGCATGTGCAGCACGTGAGTCAGAAAAGATCATGGGAGGAGGGAGATGTGAAAAAGGAGAAGGAGCATTAGATATGCAGAGACCCCCTTCACCGGGACCTCCAGCGCGGCATGTTGTAACGGCTGCAGCGAGGGCCCACCCAATGATCCGGAGCATTGTCTCTAGGGGGGTGAGGACGTGTAGACGTGCCCGTCCACCCTCAGGTCCCTCCTGCTGGCGGGTGTTGTACGCCACCTTCTCCTGCAAGACAGAGGGAAGTTTGTCAGTGAGTGTCCTGCAAGGTTTGTGGGTGATGTGCCTGTCATGGTCGAATAGCTGCCAGTTTGTGTGACTTGAGTGGTAGTTGTGTGGCCTGCAAGTGTGGTATTATGTGCGGGTGAGATGCAACATTGCGTATGGATGGCAGTGTGTGCTGGTGGGTGGGTGGGTGACGGGAGGTGTCGTGCGTGGAGCAGTGGTGCAGTTGGTAGGATGTGCCACTTGACACTTGCATTCACTCACCTTGACCACTCGTGTCAAATCATTAAATTTCTTCCAGCACTGCACCCACGTGCGTGGTGCAACGCTCCTCGCATTCACCTCCTGTGCCACAGCCTGCCAATGTCTACGCAGCTGTAATCTAGACAGTCTCCGGCCACCCTGCGGGTACAGTGCTGCCCTCCTCTGGTCCACACCTTCCACCAGGGCCTCCAGAGCATCGTCGGAGAATCTTGGTGCCCGCTCTGTTGCTGGTGCAGCTACTCGTGATGCCATTTTCCCTTCTCCTCCTTGGCTGTGTATCTGCCATTGGGAATGTGCCTGTACCTTTAAGTAGTGCAGGCTGCTGATAACGTGCGCAGTCCACGCCCCATTTCCAACTTCCTCATTCTCCGTGCAGCCTCTCAGCGGTGATGGCGGGGCTTGCTGCACGGAGATTTCAGGGTAAATAGCAGGCAGCACGAAGTTCATGTGTCCGTTGGGCGCAGGGTGGTAGCGCATTGCGCAACCATCGCCCAGAACGGACCCTTGTCCAATTTTTCCTCCGTTGTGTTTGTGACTGGGTGTGTTTGTGACTGGGTGTGTTTGTGACTGGGTGTGTTTGTGACTGTGGGTGTGTTTGTGACTGTGTGTGTTTGTGACTGGGTGTGTTTGTGACTGGGTGTGTTTGTGACTGGGTGTGTTTGTGACTATACGTGCGTTTGTGACTGTGGGTGTGTTTGTGACTGTGGGTGTGTTTGTGACTGGGTGTGTTTGTGACTGTGGGTGTGTTTGTGACTGGGTGTGTTTGTGACTATACGTGCGTTTGTGACTGTGGGTGCGTTTGTGACTGTGGGTGTGTTTGTGACTGGGTGTGTTTGTGACTGTGGGTGTGTTTGTGACTGGGTGTTTTTGTGACTGTGGGTGTATTTGTGACTGGGTGTGTTTGTGACTATACGTGCATTTGTGACTGTGGGTGTGTTTGTGACTGTGGGCGCGTTTGTGACTGTGGGTGTGTTTGTGACTGGGTGTTTTTGTGACTGTGGGTGTATTTGTGACTGGGTGTGTTTGTGACTATACGTGCGTTTGTGACTGTGGGTGTGTTTGTGACTGTGGGTGCGTTTGTGACTGTGGGTGTGTTTGTGACTGTGGGTGCGTTTATGACTGTGGGTGTGTTTGTGACTGGGTGTGTTTGTGACTGGGTGTTTTTGTGACTGGGTGTGTTTGTGACTGTGGGTGTATTTGTGACTGGGTGTGTTTGTGACTGTGGGTGTGTTTGTGACTGGGTGTTTTTGTGACTGTGGGTGTATTTGTGACTGGGTGTGTTTGTGACTATACGTGCGTTTGTGACTGTGGGTGTGTTTGTGACTGTGGGTGCGTTTGTGACTGTGGGTGTGTTTGTGACTGGGTGTGTTTGTGACTGGGTGTTTTTGTGACTATACGTGCGTTTGTGACTGGGTGTGTTTGTGACTGGGTGCGTTTGTGACTGTGGGTGTGTTTGTGACTGGGTGTGTTTGTGACTATACGTGCGTTTGTGACTGTGGGTGTGTTTGTGACTGGGTGTGTTTGTGACTGTGGGTGTGTTTGTGACTGTGGGTGTGTTTGTGACTGTGGGTGTGTTTGTGACTGGGTGTGTTTGTGACTGTGGGTGTGTTTGTGACTGTGGGTGTGTTTGTGACTGGGTGTGTTTGTGACTGTGGGTGTGTTTGTGACTGTGGGTGTGTTTGTGACTGTGTGTGTTTGTGACTGTGGGTGTGTTTGTGACTGTGGGTGTGTTTGTGACTGTGGGTGTGTTTGTGACTGTGGGTGTGTTTGTGACTGGGTGTGTTTGTGACTGTGGGTGTGTTTGTGACTGTGGGTGTGTTTGTGACTGTGTGTGTTTGTGACTGTGGGTGTGTTTGTGACTGTGGGTGTGTTTGTGACTGTGTGTGTTTGTGACTGTGGGTGTGTTTGTGACTGTGTGTGTTTGTGACTGTGGGTGTGTTTGTGACTGTGGGTGTGTTTGTGACTGGGTGTGTTTGTGACTGTGGGTGTGTTTGTGACTGTGTGTGTTTGTGACTGTGGGTGTGTTTGTGACTGTGGGTGTGTTTGTGACTGGGTGTGTTTGTGACTGTGGGTGTGTTTGTGACTGTGTGTGTTTGTGACTGTGGGTGTGTTTGTGACTGTGTGTGTTTGTGACTGTGGGTGTGTTTGTGACTGTGGGTGTGTTTGTGACTGGGTGTGTTTGTGACTGTGGGTGTGTTTGTGACTGGGTGTGTTTGTGACTGTGGGTGTGTTTGTGACTGGGTGTGTTTGTGACTGTGGGTGTGTTTGTGACTGTGTGTGTTTGTGACTGTGGGTGTGTTTGTGACTGTGGGTGCTTTTGTGACTGGGTGTGTTTGTGACTGGGTGTGTTTGTGACTATACGTGCGTTTGTGACTGTGGGTGTGTTTGTGACTGGGTGTGTTTGTGACTGTGGGTGTGTTTGTGACTGTGGGTGTGTTTGTGACTGTGGGTGTGTTTGTGACTGTGGGTGTGTTTGTGACTGTTAGGCCCCGATATTATCAGGGAGGCGGGTTGGCAGGGGGGGGGGGGGGTGACTGGGCCCGTGGGTAAGCCGCCCAGTAAAATCTGTCCGTTCCACACGTGATCGCGGGTAAATTGAAGCCACTTAACGTGTCTTCCAGGTTGGAAACCTGCGCAGCGGGCGGACTGCGCACCCGCATCACATGCTGTCAGCTGGAGGAGCCCTATTTAAAGGGGCAGTCCTCCAATGCTGCTCCTGCAGCAAAGAACCACAGCATCATGGAGCAGCCCAGGGAAAAGGCTGCCCCCAGGTTTAATGATGCCACACTCCAGGTCTTACTGAATGGTGTGAGGAGTAGGAGGGATATTTTCTACCAGATGGACGGGAGTGGCCTGCCTCTGCCACCAAGAAGGCCTGGCTTGAGTTGGCAGAGGAGGTCACCAGCAGCAGCAACGTCTCCCTCACATGGATCCAGTGCAGGAAGCGCTTCAATGACCTAACTAGGTCAGTCAAAGTGAGTACACTTACTCATTCCCCGACACTCCATCTTCCACATCACCCCACAACTCCTTCTGCACTGCCAACACTACTCTATCACATCACTCCTCACACCCACTCAAACCTCATCCTCAACTTACCTGCACTTACTCACCTCCCCAGTACTCATCCCACCACTACCACTTAACCCAATCCTCATACAATCTCATGGCTCTGTCTCATACTCACCCTCTGATGCATCTTTCACAGCCAGCCTCACCCAAACTAATGCATTCAGCGTTTGGCTACGTCACCATCCCTCACTCACGCCTCTCTACTTTCTCCCCTTATGGGAGAAGAGAGCCCAGAATGCACAGGAAAGGGCGAAGACCAGAGGGGGGCCGCAACATCAGGTCGTCCTCACAGACACGGAGCAGGAGGCTCTGGAACTGAGCCGCACCCTCGAGTGCCTGTCCATCAGGGACGCCGAGACTGCCACCCGACAAACGGCTGGTGACAGAACTTTAACATTCAGCACTCACAATAGCAAATGATGATAACATGCATTGCCATCTTCAGCACCTCAACATCTGTCATCATGCTTAATATTGCCTTCTGTTCTCTTACAGGGCCTTCAGCGACTGCTGTGACATCGGAGGGCGATTCCTCAGAGGACCTGCCGGCCCCTGTGGGTGCACCGTCACATCTGAGCGAGCCATCCACCAGCGCAGATACTCACACCTCGGTGGGTCCCCGTCCTCACTTAGTTGGGGTTGCACATGGTGAGTCACCACACACATGTGAGCACGAGCAGACACTGGTGGCAGGGGCAGCTGTGGAGAGTCCGCCTCAGCGGGAGCACTCTTCTCCAGGCTCTGCTCAGCTGGACACAGATGCTGAACCCTGGGGGCCATCTTTTAAAAGGAGAATGATCGACGGGCAGCAGCACATTTGCGAGGTGCTGGAACAAATGCCACGCGCACTCTCCACAATCGCGCAGAGGATGGAGGAGTCCATCTCCAGGCATGAGTGGAATGGTGGCACAGGTACAGGAGGGGATCTCCGAGATACTGTCACAGGGACGTGAGGGCATCTCTGAGATAGTGTCGCGGGTAAGTGCGGGAATGTCTGCGATGGAGGGAAGGCAAGCCTCCATCGAGCTTCAAGCACGGCTCACCAATGAGTCCACTGAGGCCCTGACAATGGCCCTTCGGACTCAGGGTGAACAACTTTCTGCCGCCTTAAACAGGGTGGTAGGAGTGATGTGGGCCTGGCCCAGGAGAGGGATGATGGTGAAAGGGGACATGGAAGTGCGGACGCCACTCAAAGCGCTCCCATATCTCACTCGTTGCCCCCCTCTCAACCAGAACCCGCAATGCTGCCCCCTCTCCAGGTGGTCGAGTCTGCCCCTGCACAGGTGCAGGTGGAGCAGTCTTTGGAGGGGCCCTCACGGGCACCGAAACCCAGAGGGAGTCGGCCCAAAGCATCTAATCGGTCAGGGCATGAACAAGAGCAACCTGCCACTACCTCCGCTGCAGCCACAGGGGAAGCACCACGTAGGAGTAGTCGTAAGCGTAAGGCGAAGGTTTTGTGAGGGGAATACACAAGGGCGTTTGACAGTTTGTCATATTTTTTATTTATATTTGATTTTTGTCAATGGCACATTAAATATTATTATTGTCACCACTACTGCCACGCCTTGGCCATTCTTGACTGGCTTGTGCAATAAGTCCCTTTCATGAGGTTCTCCATGAACTTGATACCACCCTTTGGGTCACCCTACAGTGGGTGTATGTGTAGTTGCATGACTATTTTGTGCAGGTACCTGTGGCGCAGCACTGTGTTGTGGAGCTCCACGTGGCGGAGGTGGACGGTGTGCCTGGCGAGGCTGGTGATGCTGCTCGTCCTGGGATGAAGTGATGAATGCAGCCATGGCGCCCCCCCCCGATCCTGACGGTGTGAGCTTGAGGGGGTCCGCAAAGTAGGTAAATGTGTTTGCACAGCAGAGTTTAGGGTATAAATTAATAAGTTTGAATGGAAAGACAAAGGTGTTGCAGCCAAAACTTTGTCTGAAGTGACAGAGTGCCCTGCTGCAATAAATGAGGTTTTCCCCCCAACTGTCAAATAATCCTTTGCATCTCCCACTGGCTGCTGACTGAAACACGTCTGCTCCAACAGGGAGTGTTCCCCACAGCACGGGAAACACGCTGAGGATCCTTCAAAATCCCTGCTAAAATCTCCAGTCAATGAGGTCTGTCAAGTACCTCAACTACCTAAAATAACTATCTAACTCATCATCCCACCTGCTTTAATTGCCCGTGGGAGTCCCGCATGCGGGAGCTGCGCGCGCACTTGAATGCGTCACTGGTGAACCTGGAAGTGAGCGTGTTGAAGCCAGGATCCCACAGACTGTCCGATCCCACAGTCTGACCGATCCCACGGACTGACCGGTCCCACAGTCTGACCGATCCCACAGTCTGACCGATCCCAGGGACTGACCGATCCCACGGACTGTCCGATCCCACAGTCTGACCGATCCCACGGACTGACCGATCCCAGGGACTGACCGATCCCACAGACTGACCGGTCCCACAGTCTGACCGGTCCCACAATCTGACCAATCCCACAATCTGACCGATCCCAGGGACTGACCGATCCCACAGTCTGACCGATCCCAGGGACCGACCGATCCCACGGACCGACCGATCCCACGGACCGACCGATCCCAGGGACTGACCGAACCCACAGACTGACCGATCCCACAGACTGACCGATCCCACAGTCTGACTGGTCTCACGCACTGACTGATCCCAAGACTGACCGATCCCACAGTCTGACCGATCCCAGGGACCGACCGATCCCACGGTCTGACCAATCCCACAGTCTGACCGATCCCACGGACTGACCGGTCCCACAGTCTGACCGATCCCACAGTCTGACCGATCCCAGGGACTGACTGATCCCACAGACTGACCGGTCCCACAGTCTGACCGGTCCCACAATCTGACCAATCCCACAATCTGACCGATCCCAGGGACTGACCGATCCCACAGACTGACCGATCCCACAGTCTGACCGGTCCCACAGACTGACCGATCCCACAGTCTGACCGGTCCCACAATCTGACCAATCCCACAATCTGACCGATCCCACAGACTGACCGATCCCACAGTCTGACCGATCCCAGGGACCGACCGATCCCAGGGACCGACCGATCCCACGGACTGACCGATCCCAGCGACTGACCGATCCCACAGACTGACCGATCCCAGGGACCGACCGATCCCACGGACTGACCGATCCCAGGGACTGACCGAACCCACAGACTGACCGATCCCAGGGACCGACCGATCCCAGGGACCGACCGATCCCACGGACTGACCGATCCCAGGGACTGACCAAACCCACAGACTGACCGATCCCACAGTCTGACCGGTCCCACAGACTGACCGATCCCACAGTCTGACTGATCTCACGCACTGACTGATCCCAAGACTGACCGATCCCACAGTCTGACCGATCCCAGGGACCGACCGATCCCACGGACTGACCGATCCCACGGTCTGACCGATCCCACAGTCTGACCGAACCCACAGTCTGACCAGTCCCACAATCTGACTGGTCCCATGGACTGACTGATCCCAGGGACTGACTGATCCCACAGACTGACCGTTTCCAGGGACTGACCGATCCCATAAACTGACCGATCCCAGGGACTGACCAATCCCACGGACTGACTGGTCCCACAGACTGACCGATCCCAGGGACTGACCGATCCCACAAACTGACCAATCCTAGGGACTGACCAATCCCACGGACTGACCAATCCCACGGACTGACCGATCCCAGGGACTGACCGATCCCACAGACTGACCGATCCCACAGACTGACCGATCCCACAGGCTGACCGATCTCAGGGACTGACCGATCCCACAATCTGACCGATCCCTCAGACTGACCGGTCCCACAGTCTGACCGATCCCACAGACTGACCGATCCCAGGGACTGACCGATCCCACGGACTGACCGATCCCACAGACTGTCCGAACCCAGGGACTGTCCGAACCCAGGGACTGTCCGAACCCAGGACTGACCGATCCCAGGGACTGATCGATCTCACAGTCTGACCGGTCCCACAATCTGACCAGTCCCACAATCTGACCGATCACACTACTGAGTGCCTTCCCCTGTGCTTTATGAGGGGTGACTGCTGTTTTATATAATGACAATAACAAGACCATTTGGGACTGCTCACAGAGATTCGAGTGCAAAGTTTACTTTGGCTAGTCTCTCGCACATAGCTCAACAATTAACAGATTAGCCTTTCAAAGGTGAGGCTGGGGTTGGGGAAGGATGCAGAAGATCGGAACAGTAAAACACATCTCTCTGGGAGACTAATTGATGCAGTGGGGCGGAACGTTCACCTTTCACCTTTGGTTTTGTCTGTGACTGATGGGATGAGAGTCTCTCCTCTCTCTCTCTCTCTCTCTGTCTCTCTCCCACCTGTTAGGCTCCCTCCAGAATTGCACTTGTTTTAATCATTCTCGGGACATGGGCATCACTGGCAAGGCCAACATTTATTGCCCATCCCTACTTGCTCGGAAACTTCAGAGGGCAGGTTTCCTTCCCTAAAGGACATTAGTGAACCAGTTGGGTTTTTACAACAATAATTACCGATACCAGCTTTCTATTTCCAGATTTTTTAAACTGAATTAAAATTCTCAAACTGCCTTAGTGAGATTTGAACTCGTGTTCTCTGGACTATTAGTTCAGGCCGCTAGGTTACTGGTTCAGTAACAGAACCACTACATTCTGGGCACCACACTTTAGGAAGGATGTCAAGGCCTTAGAGGAGGTGCAGAAGAGATTTACTAGAATGGTACCAGGGATGAGGGACTTCAGTTATGTGGAGAGACTGGAGAAGCTGGGATTGTTCTCCTTAGAACAGAGAAGGTTAAGGGGAGATTTGATAGAGGTGTTCAAAATCATGAATGGTTTTGATAGGGTGAATAAGGGGAAACTGTTTCCAGTGGCAGAAGGGTCGGAAACCAGAGGACACAGATTTAAGGTGATTGGCAAAAGAACCAGAGGCGACATGAGGAAACATTTTTTTATGCAGCGAGTTGTGATGATCTGGAATGCGCTGCCTGAAAGGGCGGTGGAAGCAGATTCAATAATAACTTTCAAAAGGGAATTGGATAAATACTTGAAGGGAAAAAATCTGCAGGTCTATGGGGAAAGAGCAGGGGAGTGGGACCAATTGGATACCTCTTTGAAAGAGCTGGCACAGGCATGATGGGCCGAATGGCCTCCTCCTGAGCTGTACCTTCTATGACACTATGTACCCTTACTTGTATAGTCTAAGCTCTATCCCTGCTAGACGTGGGTACGAAACAGCCCATAATGCAACCGTTGTTGGCAGGGGAAGGGTCACGAGGATGGGAAGGGAAATGGAAATGTGTCCCTGACGTGTGACCACCAGCTGATGGCTGGGCTGGGCTCGGCCGAGAGAGGTCCTCATTGTGCAATTCCCCACTGACCCTCAGTGTCCAGGGCGCCAGGTGGTGGATGATCAGTTGCATGAGGAGAGGAGAGAGAAAATAGGAGCCGGGGCGGGGGTGGGGGGGGTGGTGGCGGTAGGGTTTATAAACAAAATATAATTAAAATGCTGAATCGTAGGGGTTTGCAATGCACAGGATAATCTTGGAGTTGACTAACTGCTCCTTGGAATGTCCTCTGATAAAAACTCATCAGTGCAACAGAGGTAACCAACATCTCACCCTCCAGGAACAGGTTATTAACGCACATGAGCCTCTCATTCTGTGATTGTAGCTAATGATGGCTGACTAATGGCACTGGAGCTACAAATAACCTTCCACAAATCACTGATCTAACGCCATTCGAATGAAACAGCGACATCCTTCTATCATGCACTCCCACTCTAACATCTCCCACACATAATGGGACTGCATTTGAATCCAATAAATGGATAACTTGGTTTCCCCACAAATCAGCTTCTCCAGGAAGGATTTCTGTGTGCTCAGATTAAAAATAACCATTCACAAACCTTTGTACCTCTGCTCACTTAATTATTGAACACTCAAACAGAAAGGATTGTGTCTATTTGGGTTTCTATAGAATGTGAGTGACTGGAAAGGGGCTTGGGTCCTTTCAATTCTAAATAATAGGAATAAATGGGAAGAGTTCATTCCACTGGGATTCTGTACAGTGGGAGTGAATGGGAAGGGGTTTGGTCCATTGGGATTCTGTACGTTGGTAGTGAATGGGAAGGGGTTTGGTCCATTGGGATTTTGTACATTGGGAGTGAACGGGAAGGGGTTTGTTTCATTGGGATCTATAGAAGGGAGTGAATGGGAAGGGGTTTGGTCCATTGGGATCATAGAAGGGAGTGAATAGGAAGGGGTTTGGTCCATTGGCATTCTCTGGAGGGACCAGGTATCTGGAGCCTGTTCTTGAAATCTACTATCAAGTAAATCTTTTACAGTTTTGTTTTTGAATAACCTACATGATAATGAGGAGGGTTGCACTTTGAGCTGAGAAGTCCATTATAATCAATTGTAATTTGGTGTTTGACATCTTGGCAAACAACTGAGCAAAGTGCCCTGCCTGATCAGGCCTGTACTCTTCCACTTAAAACCTCAGTGAAGTTGGTTGCCATATTGGCGTCTTCAGTAATTGGTGGTTGGCCCACCAAGGCGGGTAAAAGGAGTTAAGATATAGATCAGCCATGATCTAATTGAATGGTGGACCAGGCTCGAGGGGCTGAATGGCCTCCTCCCGTTCCTATGTTCCCATGGGCCGTTACAGAAGATGTGGTGTCATCTATGGGGAGTAAGATTTCAAAACTATTGAAGAAAGTTGCTGGATCATGGAAGGAGTTTGCTCTTTTGTGGTCAACTCGGTATTTGTTACATGCGAAAACCCATCCCCACCTTTAAGGGTCTTCAAACCAAATCACATAAGTATGGAGCAGGCACGCTCTCCCTGTAGGGACACACCCTACTTAGATAATCCCAAAAAGTACCCATGGATTTCACACTTGAGTTCGAGAATGATCTTTCTTGCTCTTCCTTGAATCCTCTCCAATCCATCAGTGTCATTGAGACGATGAGATGACGCAACATTCAGACTATACTCTCACCAGTAAGTTATAGAGTTAGACTTGCCTCTTTTGTTTTGGGGAACACACAATGCAATACGGGTGCAGTCTATGGCACCTTGCACCCTGAGAAGTCTACCATGCAGGCGAAGCCTAACGTTCTCTTGTCCTGCTTCGATTTGTCCTCAGGGAAGGAGATGTAAGTGTTCCTCCTGGTGTAGAGAGCCTCGGTGACCTCCCTGATACACGATGGACTGCGAAGTGTGATATGTGGCTGATATCACCTGCTGTAGCCTGAAAGGAGCCCATGGCAAAATAAGACCATAAGTAGGCCATTCGGCCCCTCGGGCCTGCTCCACCATTTAATGAGATTATGGCTGATCTGATTTTTACCTCAACTCCACTTTCCCGCCCTTTCCCCATGTCATTTGACTCCCTTGCTGATCAAAAATTTGTCTAACTCAGCCTTGAATGTGTTCAATGACTCAGCCTCCACAGCTTTTTGGGGTAAAGATTTCCAAAGATTCACGACCCTCTGGGAGAAGAAATTCCTCCTCATTTCCTTCTTAAACGGGCAACCCCTTATTCTGAGACTATGTCCCCTAGTTTTAGCTTCCCCCATGAGGGGTAACATCCTCTCATCATCTACTCTATGGAGTTCCCTCAGAATCTTGTATGTTTCAATAAGATCTCCTCTCATTCTTCTAAACTCCAATGAGTATAGACCCAACCTGTTCAATCATTCCTCATAAGACAACCCTTCCATACCCGGAATCAACCCAGTGAACCTTCTCTGAACCGCCTCCAATGCAAGTATGTCCTTCCTTAAATAAGGGCACCAGAACTGTACGCAGTACTACAGGTGTGTTCTCACCAGCACCCTGTACAGTTGTAGCATGACTTCCCTGCTTTTATACTCCATCCCCCTCAGAATAAAGGCCAATATTTTGTTTGCCTTCCGGATTACCTGCTGCACCTGTATATTGACTTTTTGTGTTTCATGTACGAGGACACCCAGATCCCTCTGTACCGCAGCATTTTGTAGTATTTTCCCTCCCAAAGTGGATGACTTTACATTTTCCCACATTATATTCCATCTGGCAAATTTTTGCCCATTCACTGAACCTGTCAATATCCCTTAGCAGACACTTTGTGTCCTCATTGCAACTTGCTTTTCCACCTATCTTGTATCATCAGCAAATTTGGCCACAAGACACTCTGTTCCCTCATCCAAGGCATTGATATATATTGTAAATAGTTGAGGCCCCAGCACTGAGCCCTGCGGCACCCCACTAGTTACAGATTGCCATTTTGAAAATGACCCTTTTATCCCGACTCTTTGTTTTCTGTTAGTTAGCCAATCCTCTATCCATGCCAGTATATTACCCCCAACACCATGAGCTCTTATCTTGTGCAGTAATCTTTTATGTGGCATCTTATCGAATGTCTTTTGGAAATCCAAATATACTGCATCCATTAGTTCCCCTTTATCCACCCTGCCCGTTACTTCCTCAAAGAACTCTTAATAAATTTGTCAGACATGATTTCCCCTTCATAAAACCATGTTGACTCTCCTTGATTGTACTATGAGTCTCCAAATGTCCTGCTACTACTTCTTTAATAATGGATTCTAGCATTTTCCCAATGACAGATGTTAGGCTAACTGGTCTATAGTTACCTGCTTTCTGTCTCACTCCCTTCTTGAATTGGGGTGTTACGTTTGCGGTTTTCCAATCCGCTGGGACCTTTCCAGAATCCAGTGAATTCTAGAAGATTACAACCAAAGCATCTACTATCTCTGTAGCCACTTCCTTTAAGACCTTCGGATGCAAGCTATCAGGTCCAGGGGACTTGTCAGCCTGCAGACCCATTAGTTTACCTAGTACTTTTTATCTAGTGATAGTGATTGTTTTTAGTTCCTCCCTCCCCTTTGCCCCTTGATTTTCTACTATTATTGGTATATTATTAGTGTCTCCTACTGTGAAGACAGATACAAAATATCTGTTCAATTCCTCTGCCATTTCCTTGTTTTCCATTATTATTTCCCCAGTCTCATCCTCTAAGGGACCAATGTTTACTTTAGCTACCCTCTTCCTTTTTATATACTTGTAGAAGCTTTTACTGTCAGTTTTTATATTCCTTGCTAGTTTACGCTTATAATTTATTTTCTCCCTCTTTATTATTCTTTTAGTCATCCTTTGCTGGTTTTTAAAGTTTTCCCAATCTTCGGGCTTACCAGTAATCTTTGCTTGTTGTATGCTTTTTCTTTTAACCTGATACCATCCTTGACTTCCTTAGTTAGCCATGGTTGGTTCACCCTTTTTGAGGAGTCTTTCCTCCTCACAGGGATATATTTTTGTTGCGAGTCATAAAATATCGTTTTAAATGTTTGCCACTGCTTATCCACCATCATACCATCTAATCTGTTTACCCAGTCCACTTTAGCCAATTCTGCTCTCATTCCTTTATAATTGCCCTTATTTAAGTTTAATACAGTAGTTTCAAACCCAAGATCTTCGCTCTCAAACTGGATGTGAAATTCTATCATGTTATGATCACTGCTTCCCAAGGGATCCTTTACTTTGAGATCATTAATTAATCCTGTTTCGTTACCCATTACCAGATCCAAAATGGCCTGTTCCCTGGTTAGTTCCCCGACTTATTGGTCTAAGAAACAGTCCCTAATACACTCTATGAACTCCTCCTCAGGGCTATTTTTGCCAATTTGATTAGTCCAATCTATATGAAAGTTAAAATCGTCCATGATTATTGCATTACCTTTTTTACAAGCCCCCCTTATTTCCTGATTAATATTTTGCCCTACAGTGTAGCTACTGTTAGGGGGCCTATATACTACTCCCACCAGTGATTTCTTTCCCTTGCTATTTCTTACCTCCACCCAAATTGATTCGACATCTTGATCTTCTGGGCCAAGATCATTTCTCACTATTATACCAATTTCATCCTTTATTAACAGAGCTACCCCACCACCTTTACCTTTTTTCCCATCCTTCCGAAATGTTAAATAACCCTGAATATTTAGCTCCCAACCTTGGTCACCTTGCAACTACGTCTCTGTAATGGCCACGAGATCATACCCATTTGTTTCTATTTGTGCCGTTAATTCATCTATCTTATTAAAAATGCTGCGCGCATTCAGATAAAGAACCTTTAATTTTGTCTTTTTACCATTCTTTCCTACCCCGGCCCCATTTGGTAGTGAACTCTTATGTTTGTACGCTCTGTCCCTTCCTGACACACTCTGTTTATCATTACCCCCATCACTTTCCTGTACTGATTCCTTGTCTTTTCTCTTTATCAATCTAAACTTCGCCCCACCTAAGCCCTCCCCCCCTCTATTTAGTTTAAAGCCTTCTCTACCGCCCTAATTATTCGGTTTGCCAGAACACTGGTCCCAGCATGGTTCAGGTGAAGCCCGTCCCAACGGAACAGCTCCCTCTTTCCCCAGTACTGGTGCCAGTGCCCCATGAATCGAAACCCACTTCTCACACACCAATCTTAGAACCACGCATTCATCCCTCTGATCTGATTTATCCTGTGCCAATTTGCTCATGGCTCAGGTAATAATCCAGAGATTATCACCTTTGTGGTTCTGCTTTTTAATTTAGTCCCTCGCTGCTCAAATTCCCTCAGCAGAACCTGTTTCTTAGTCCTACCTATGTCGTTGGTACCTACGTGGACCACGACAACTGGATCCTCCCCCTCCCACTCCAAGTTTCTCTCCAGCCCTGAGGCAATGTCCTTAACCCTGGCACCGGTAGGCAACACAGCCTTCGGGACTCTCGCTCTTGGCTGCAGAGAACAGTATCTATCCCTCTAACTATACTGTTGCCCACTACAACCACCTTCCTTTTTACTCCCCCCCACTTGAATGGCCCCCTGAACCACGGTGCCATGGCCAGTTTGCTCATCCTCCCTGCAGTCCCTGCACTCGTCCACAAGGGCTGCAAGAACCTCGTATCTATTGGACAAGTGCAGAGGCTGAGGCTCCTGCAATGCTACCTTCTGGATCCCTGTACCTGCCTCACTCGCAGTCACACCCTCCTGTCCCTGACCATGTGCCAATTCTATAGTATTTAGTCTAAGGAGCGTGACTGCCTCCTGGATCAAAGTGTCCAGGTAACTTTCTCCCTCCCTGATGCATCGCAATGTCTGCAGCTTGGAGGGCATGGAGGGAGACGGTGACCTTGACAGTGCTGTCCATGCCCTGATTTAAGTCGTGGCTGCACCCGATGACATAGCTCGGTGACAGTCTCCTTGGTGAAGTGAAGGTGCCTCATACATTGCTCCTCAGTAAAGTTAATGTAGAAGAAGTGCATCCTGATGATCCGATGTGGATATGCCTCCTACGCAGTGCCCTCCTCCTCCTCTACCCTCTTGTCACAGCTGGCCCAGGCCTCTGCTGTCTTCTTGCTGCTCCTCTTCCTCCTCCAGCTCTACAAGCCCACCCATGACTGCAGTACAACTGTTTGTAAGGACACCAGCAAAATCTTCTTCTCAGTGTCAAACTTAACTCTCCAGAGTCAGGTAACAGGCCAATCAATGCCCAGAAGTTAACCAGCAGCCTGACAATGACAAACCAGCAACTAACCTGTAAGTAGTGGATGAGCCCTTTAAATAACGCTGGTGGAGGGTCATTCCTGCAGGTTAGCGCCACGAGTTGCTGGGCGGGTTTATCACGTGGGGAGTCAGTACACTGGGGCAGCCCGCTATCACGAATAAGGGTAAGACACTTATTGACATGTTATTCATTGCTTTAATTAGTTCTGGCACATGCTCTGGACGCCGATGCAGAAGGCCAATCCAATACGGCGGGTGGCACACTTCCAGCTCATAATGAGCGCGAGCTTCCTCTCCGCCATGTTGGATGCTTATGCGCCCATTTAGGGCCCGAAAAACGGCACGATCGAATTTGTAGGCTGGTGTGTTAAGCCTTCCTTTCAACAGAGGGACGCTGTTATGATCTGTGACATTGGGGGTCATTTTAACTTTTCATTGCAGTGGAAAGGAAAATGTGGAGAGATGTTTATCGGGCAGCCGATCCTCCGTCACCCATTTTACACTGTCAACCAAAGTTTAAACGACCTCCTTTCATCTTAATTTATTTACCCCACAGGAATTCAGTCCCAGAACGGGTTAATAACGAGAGGAGACATTTTATTTATTTATTTTTTTTGTTGCGGTATTCCTGTAAAGGCTGAGACGGATGGTGATAGGCCTGTCCCCAGTGCCTGTGTGGTTGGGCTGGTATGTGGAGCAGGTTAATGGGTACTGAGCCTTTCACACCTGGGTTAGGTATTGAATGACTCAGAGGCCAAGTTACAAAATAAAAAGTGTCTTCCACTATTCATCTGCCAAAGATCACTCAACAAAGGATGAAAATAGTCCTGTTACAGCCAGCTTCCCCTCACAGAGAACCTTTCCTCTCTCGATCATTCTCTGATCTCCGTTTGCTTTCATTAATCAGGCTATTTTTTTGACTTAATGAAGGTGAAAGGGAAATAGCACGTGGTTCACAAGAGCAAAAAAATCTGACTGGCTGGGTGACAATTGCTAATTCATAAAAAGATTGTGTCAGTTAGGTGAGTTCTATATCAGCCGTGGCTCAGATGGTCGCACTCTTGCTCTGGGTCTGGAGGTAATAGGTTTAAGCCCCACTCCAACACTTGATGACTGCGATCTAAGCTGACACTTCAGTGCAGTGCTGAGAGAATGCTGCACTTTCGGAGGTGCCGTTCTACAAATGGAAGAGGCTCCCTAGGGAGATGGTGAAAGCAGATAGCGTCAATTCATTCACAGAATCATAGAAAGATTACGACACAGAAGGAGGTCATTTAGCCCATCGGGTCCGTGCCGGCTCTATGCAAGAGCAATCCAGCTAGTCCCTTTCCCTGTAGACCTGCAAATTTTTTCCTTTCAAGTAATTATCCAGTTCCCTTTTGAAGGCCATGATTGAATCTGCCTCCACCGCCCCCTCGGGCAGTGCATTCCAGATCATAACCACTCGCTGTGTAAAAAGTTTTTCCTCATGTCAGCTTTGTTTCTTTTGCCAGTCACCTTAAATCTATGTCCTCTGGTTCTTGACCCTTTTGCCAATGGGAACAGTTTCTCTCTGTCTACTCTGTCTAGACCCTTCATGATTTTGAATACCTCTATCAAATCTCCTCGCAACCGTCTCTGTTCCAAGGAGAACAACCCCAGCTTCTCCAGTCGATCCATGTAACTAAAGCCCCTCATCCCTGGAATCATTCTAATAAATCTCTTCTGCACCCTCTCTAAGGCCTTCACATCTTTCCTAAAGTGCGGTGCCCAGAACTGGACACAATACTCCAATTGTGGCCAAACCAGTGTTTTATAAAGGTTCATCATGACTTCCTTGCTTTTGTACTCTATGCCTCCATTTATAAAGCCCAGGATCCCGCATGCTTTTTTAACCACTTTCTCAACCTGCCCTGCCACCTTCAATGATTTGTTTACATATACCCCCAGATCTCTCTGTTCCTGTACCCCTTTTAGAGTTGTGCCCTCTAGTTTATATTGCCTCTCCTCGTTCTTTCTATCGAAATGTATAACCTCGCATTTTTCTGTGTTAAATTTCATCTGCCATGTGTCCGCCCATGCCACCAGCCTGTCCATATCCTCTTGAAGTCTATCACTATCCTCCTCACTGTTTACTACTCTTCCAAGTTTTGATTCATCTGCAAATTTTGAAATTGTGCCCTGTACACCCAAGACCAAGTCATTAATATATATCAAGAAAAGCAGTGGTCCCAGCACCGACCCCTGGGGAACACCATTGTACACCTCCCTCCAGTCCGATAAACAACCGTTCACCACTACTCTCTGTTCCCTGTCCCTTAGCCAATTCTGTATCCATGTTGCTACTGCCCCCTTTATTCCATGGACTTCAATCGTGATGACAAGCCTATTATGCGGCACTTTATCAAACGCCTTTTGAAAGTCCATATACACCATATCAACTGCATTGACCTCATCCACCCTCTCCGTTACCTCATCAAAAAACTCTATCAAGTTAGTTAAACATGATTCGCCTTCAACAAATCTGTGCTGGCTTTCCCTAATTAATCCACACTTCTCCATGTGACTGCTAATTCTGTCCCGGATTATCGTTTCTAAAAGTTTCCCCACCCCTATAGTTGCTGGGTTTATCCTTACACCCTTTTTTGAACAAGGATGTAACATTTGGAATTCTCCAGTCCTCTGGCACCACCCCTGTATCTATGGATGTTTGGAAGATTATGGCCAGTACCTCCACAATTTCCACCCTTACTTCCCTCAGCAACCTAGGATACATCCCATCCGGACCGGGTGACTTATCTACTTTAATTACAGCTAGCCTTTCTAGTACCTCTTCTTTATCAATTTTTAGCCCATCCAGTATGTCAACTACATCTTCCTTTACTGAGACTCTGGCAGCATCTTCTTCCTTGGTAAAGACAGATGCAAAATACTCATTTAGTACCTCGGCCATGCCCTCTGCCTTCATGAGTAGATCTCCTTTTTGGTCCCTAATCTGCCCCACCCCTCCTCTTACTACCCGTTTACAGTTAACATGCCTATAGAAGACTTTTGGATTCCTTTTATGTTGGCCACCAGTCTATTCTCATCCTTTTTCTTTGCCCCTCTTATTTCCTTTTTCACTTCCCCTCTGAACTTTCTATATTCAGCCTGGTTCTCACTTGTATTATTAACCTGACATCTGTCATACGCCCGTTCTTTCTGCTTCATCTTACTCACGATCACTTTTGTCATCCAGGGAACTCTGGCTTTAATTGTCCTACCTTCCTGCCTCGTGGGAATGTACCTAGACTGTACCTTTTTTTTTATTTGTTCATGGGATGTGGGCGTCGCTTGCGAGGCCAGTATTTATTGCCCATTCCTAATTGCCCTTGAGAAGGTGGTGGTGAGCCGCCTTCTTGAACCGCTGCAGTCCGTGTGGTGACAGTTCTCCCACAGTGCTGTTAGGTAGGGAGTTCCAGGATTTTGACCCAGCGACGATGAAGGAACGGCAATATATTTCCAAGTCAGGATGGTGTGTGACTTGGAGGGGAATGTGCAGGTGGTGGTGTTCCCATGTGCCTGCTGCTTTTGTCCTTCTAGGTAGTAGAGGTCGTGGGTTTGGGAGGTGCTGTCGAAGAAGCCTTGTCGAGTTGCTGCAGTGCATCCTGTGGATGGTACACACTGCAGCCACTGTGCGCCGGTGGTGAAGGGAGTGAATGTTTAGGGTGGTGGATGGGGTGCCAATCAAGCAGGCTGCTTTGTTCTGGATGGTGTCGAGCTTCTTGAGTGTTGTTGGAGCTGCACTCATCCAGGCAAGTGGAGAGTATTCCATCACACTCCTGACTTGTGCCTCGTAGATGATGGAAAGGCTTTGGGGAGTCAGGAGGTGAGTCACTCAGCGCAGAATACCCAGCCTCTGACCTGCTCTTGTAGCCACAGTATTTATATGGCTGGTCCAGTTAAGTTTCTGGTCAATGGTGACCCCCAGGATGTTGATGGTGGGGGATTCGGCAATGGTAATGCCGTTGAATGTCAAGGGGAGGTGGTTAGACTCTCTCTTGTTGGAGATGGTCATTGTCTGGCACTTGTCTGGCACGAATGTTACTTGCCACTTATGAGCCCAAGCCTGGATGTTGTCCAGGTCTTGCTGCATGCGGGCTCGGACTGCTTCATTATTGAGGGGTTGCGAATGGAACTGAACACTGTGCAATCATCAGTGAACATCCCCATTCCTGACCTTATGATGGAGGGAAGGTCATTGATGAAGCAGCTGAAGATGGTTGGGCCTAGGACACTGCCCTGAGGAACTCCTGCAGCCATGTCCTGGGGCTGAGATGATTGGCCGCCAACAACCACAACCATCTTCCTTTGTGCTAGATATGACTCCAGCCACTGCAGAATTTTCCCCCTGATTCCCATTGACTTCAGTTTTACTTGGGTACCTTGGTGCCATACTCGGTCAAATGCTGCCTTGATGTCAAGGGCAGTCACTCTCACCTCACCTTTGGAATTCAACTCGTTTGACCATGCTTGGACAAAGGCTGTAATGAGGTCTGGAGCCGAGTGGTCCTGGCGGAACCCAAACAGCATCGGTGAACAGGTTGTTGGTGAGTAAGTGCCGCTTGATAGCACTGTCGATGACACCCTCCATCACTTTGCTGATGATTGAGAGTAGACTAATGGGGCGGTAATTGGCCGGATTTGATTTGTCCTGCTTTTTGTGGACAGGACATACCTCGGCAATTTTCCAGATTGTCAGGTAGATGCCAGTGTTGTAGCTGTACTGGAACAGTTTGGCTAGAGGTGCGACTAGTTCTGGAGCACAAGTCTTCAGCACTACAGCCAGGATGTTGTCGGGACCCATAGCCTTTGCTGTATCCAGTGCAATTCAGCCGTTCCTTGATGTCACGTGGAGTGAATCGAATTGGCTGAAGACTGGCTTCTGTGATGGTGGGGATATCGGGAGGAGGCTGAGATGGATCATCCACTCGGCACTTCTGGCTGAAGATGGTTGCAAACACTTCAGCCTTGTCTTTTGCACTCACATGCTGGACTCCGCCATCATTGAGGATGGGGATGTTTACAGAGCTTCCTCCTCCTGTTATTTGTTTAATTGTCCACCAGCATTCACGACTGGATGTGGCAGGACTGCAGAGCTTTGATCTGATCCGTTGGTTGTGGAATTGCTTAGCTCTGTCTATAGCATGTTGCTTCTGCTGTTTAGCATGCATGTAGTCCTGAGTTGTAGCTTCACCAGGTTGGCACCTCATTTTTAGGTACGCCTGGTGCTGCTCCTCATTAAGCCAGGTTGATCCCCTGGCTTGTTGGTAATGGTAGGGTGAGGAATATGCCGGGCCATGAGGTTACAGATTGTGCTGGAATATAATTTTGCTGCTGCTGATGGCCCACAATGCCTCATGGATGCCTAGTTTTGAGCTGCTAGATCTGTTCTGAATCTATCCCATTTAGCGCCATGGTAGTGCCACACAACACGTTGGATGGTGTCCTCAGTGCGAAGACGGGACTTCGTCTCCACGAGGACTGTGCGGTGGTCACTCCTACCAATACTGTCATGGACAGATGCATTTGTGACATGTAGATTGGTGAGGACAAGTAGACAGGTAGATTGCGACAGGTAGATTGGTGTTTATGATGATGATGGTGATGGTGATTGTGGTGATGGTGATGATGATGGTGATAGTGATGATGGTGATGATGATGCTGGTGATCATGATGATGATGGTGCTGATGATCAAGATTATGATGGTGATTATGATGGTGATGATGCTGATGATGATGATGGTGATGATGGTGATGATAATGATGATGATGACAATGATGGTGATGATGGTGATGGTGATGTGATAATTATGGTGATGATGGTGATGATGTTGATGATGGTGATGATGATGATGAGTGATGGTAATGGTGATGTTGATTATGGTGATGATGATGATAGTGATGATGATCGTGGTGATGATGGTGTTGATGATTTTGATGGTGATGATGATGGTGAGTGATAGTGATGGTGATGATGATGGTGAAGATGATGGTGATGTTGGTGATGGTGATGTTTATGATGATAGTGATAGTCATGATGGTGTTGGTGTTGATGGTTTTGGTGGAGATGGTGATGATGATGGATATATGATGGTGGTGAAGATGATGAAGATGATGGTGGTGATGATGAGTGTGTTGTTGATGATGGTGATGATATTGATTATCATGGTGATGATGATGTCAGTGATGATGATGGTGATGGTTATGATGATGATAGTGACAATGATGATTGTGCTGATGATGGTGGTTGTCGCGGTGTTGATGATGGTGCTGATGATGATTGCAATGATGATGATAGTGATGATGGTGATGATGATGATGGTGATGATGATGAGGATGATGATGATGATCATGATGGTGATGATAATGGTGGTGATGATGATAATGATTGTGATGATGGTGATGGTGACGATGGTGATGATGATCATGATGATGATGCTGCTGATGATGATGGTGATGGTGACGATGGTGTTTATGATGATGAAGAGGTGATGATGATTGTGGTGATGATAGTCACGATGGTGATGATGGTGATGATGATGCTGGTTATCATGATGGTGATGGTGATGGTGTTTATGATGATGATGATTGTGATGGTGATGGTGATGATTATAATGGTGATGGTGATGGTGATGATCATGTTGGTGAACGTGATGATGGTGATGGTGATGTTGATGATGATGATGATGGTGATGGTTCTGGTGAAGATGATGATGGTGATGACTATGATCGTGACATTGATGATGTTGGTGGTGATGATAATGATGGTGATAATGACGGTGATCATGATGGTGATGATGATTGTAATGATGGTGATGGTGATTTTGGTGATGATGATAATTGTATTGGGGATGGTGATGGTGATGATGGTGATAATGATTATGGTGATGATGATGCTGCTGATGATAATGGTGATGGTGATGATGGTGTTCATGGTGATGATTATCATGGTGATGATGATGGTGATGACGATGATGGTGATGATGCTGCTGATGATAATTGTGATGGTGATGATTATCATGGTGATGATGATAATTGTGATGATGGTGATGATGTTGGTGGTGATGGTGGTGATGATGATGGTTGTGATGGTGGTTGTGGTGGTGATGGTGATGATAATTGTGATGATCATGATGATGATGATGATGGTGATGGTAATGATGATGATGATAGTGATAGTGATGGTGATTGTGATGATTATGATGGTGATGGTGATGATGATGGTCAAGATGATGTTGATGATGCTGATGGTTATGATGATGATGGTGATGGTGATGATGGTGTTGGTGATGATGGTTTTGGTGGGGATGGTGATGATGATGGTTATGGTGGTGGTGAAGATAAGTGTGTTGTTGATGGTGATGATGATGATTATCATGGTGATGATTATGTCGGTGATGATGATGATGGTGATGATTGTGATGGTGATGGTTATGATGATGTTGATAATGACAATGATGATTGTGTTGATGATGGTGGTTGTGGCGGTGATGATGATGGTGCTGATGATGATTGCAATGATGATGATAGTGATGATGGCGATGATGATGATGATAATGATGGTGATGATGATGATTGTGATGATGGTGATGGTAATGATGATAGTGATGATGATGATAGTGATGATGATGATGGTGATGATGCTAATGATAGTGATGATAATGATGGTGATGGTGATGATGATGTTGATGATGATGGAGATGATGGTGGTGATGGTGAAAATGATGATGGTGATGATGGTGAAAATGATGATGGTGATGATGGTGATGGGATGATGTTGATGGTGAAAATGATGTGATGATGATGGTGATGATGGTGCTGATGACGATGATGGTGATAATTTTCCAAAATTCTCTGGACTCAGCAAAGGACCCGGCAGATTGGAAAACTGCTAATGTAACACCCTTATTTAAAAAGGGTAGTAGGCAGAAGGCTGGAAATTATAGACCAGTTAGCCTAACATCTGTGGTGGGTAAAATTTTGGAGTCTATTATTAAGGCGACAGTAACGGAACATTTAGATAAACAGAATTTAATAGGACAAAGTCAGCATGGCTTTATGAAGGGGAAGTCATGTCTGACAAATTTGCTTGAGTTCTTTGAGGACATAACGTACAGGGTGGATAAAGGGGAACCAGTGGACGTAGTGTATTTAGACTTCCAGAAGGCATTCGACAAGGTCACATAAAAGATTATTGCTCAAGATAAAGAATCACTGGATTGGGGGTAATATTCTGGCATGGGTGGAGGATTGGTTATCTAACAGGAAGCAGAGAGTTGGGATAAATGGTTCATTCTCGGACTGGCAACCAGTAGCCAGTGGTGTTCCGCAGGGGTAGGTGCTGGGTCCCCAACTCTTTACAATCTATATTAACAATTTGGAGGAGGGGACCGAGTGTAACATATCAAAGTTTGCAGATGATACAAAGATGGGAGGGAAAGTAGAGAGTGAGGAGGACATAAAAAACCTACAAGGGGATATAGTCAGGCTGGGTGAGTGGGCGGAGATTTGGCAGATGCAATACAATATTGGAAAATGTGAGGTTATGCACTTTGGCAGGAAAAATCAGAGAGCAAGTTATTATCTTAATGGCGAGAAACTGGAAAGTACTGCAGTACAAAGGGATCTGAGGGTCCTAGTGCAAGAAAATCTAAAAGTTAGTATGCAGGTGCAGCAGGTGATCAAGAAGGCCAACGGAATGTTGGTTTTTATTGCTAGGGGGATAGAATATAAAAGCAGGGAGGTATTGCTGCAGTTATATAAGGTATTGGTGAGACCGCACCTGGAATACTGCATACAGTTTTGGTGTCCATACTTAAGAAAAGACATACTTGCTCTCGAGGCAGTACAAAGAAGGTTCACTCGGTTAATCCCGGGGATGAGGGGGCGGACATATGAGGAGAGGTTGAGTAGATTGGGACTCTACTCATTGGAGCTCAGAAGAATGAGAGGCAATCTTATTGAAACATATAAGATTGTGAAGGGGATTGATCGGGTGGATGCGGTAAGGATGTTCCCAAGGATGGGTGAAACTAGAACTACGGGGCATAATCTTAGAATAAGGGGCTGCTCTTTCAAAACTGAGATGAGGAGAAACTTCTTCACTCAGAGGTCTGTGGAATTTGCTGCCCCATTAATTTAAAACAGAAATAGACAGTTTCCTAGAAGTAATGGGAATCAGGGGTTACGGGGAGCGGGCAGGAAATTGGACATGAAGCTGAGTTCGGATCGGTCAAGGCCCTGTGGGTGGCGGAGAGGGCCCAGGGGCTGAGTGGCCGGGTCCTGCTCCTACTTCTTGTGTTCTTTAGATTTGAGGTTAGGATCAGATCAGCCATGATCTTATTGAATGGCGGAGCAGGCTCGAGGGGCCGATTGGCCTACTCCTGCTCGAATTTCTTATGTTCTTATAATGATGATGATGATGGTGGTTGTGGTGGTGATGGTGATGATGGTTATGATGATGATGGTGATGATGGTGATGATGATGATGATGGTGATGATCATGGTGATGATGATGGTGATGATGTTGCTAGTGATGATGGTCATGAAGATGGTGATGATGATGATGAAAATGGTAATGATTGTGATGGTGATGGTGGTAGTGATGATGGTGGTGGTGATGATAATGGTGGTGATAATTGTGATGGTTATGATGATGGTGATGATGATTGTGGTGATTATGATGATGATGGTGATGATGATGGTGATGATAATGATGATGGTGTTGATGGTGATGATGTTGATCGTGATGATGGTGATGATGATGATGTTGATGGGGATGATGATGATGGTGGTGATGATGATGATAGTGATGATGATGATGGTGATGTAATGATGATGCCACTGATGGTGTTGATGATTTTGGTGATGATGATGATGGTGGCGGTGATGATGATGATAATGGTGATGGTGGTGGTGATGTTGATGATGATAGTGGTGATGATGATTGTGATGGTGATGATGGTGATGGTGATGATGATGATGGTGTTGATGATGATGATGATGGTGTTGATGATGATTTTGATGATGATGGTGGTGGTAATGGTGATGGTGGTGATGATGATGATAGTGACAATGAGGATGGTGATGATGGTGATGGTGATGATGGTGGTGGTGATGGTGACAATGATAGTGGTGATGATGATGTTGATGGTGTTGATGGTGATGATGATGGTGATGATTGAAATGATGGTGTTGATGATGATTTTGATGATGATGGTGGTGGTAATGGTGATGGTGGTGATGATGATGATAGTGACAATGAGGATGGTGATGGTGATGATGGTGGTGGTGATGGAGATGATGGTGAAGAGGTGTTATACTGGTGCCTCTATCCTATACAAGAGCGATGAGTTTGGAATGTTCACATATGCAGGGTGGCAGTGAATGGGTGGAATGGTGAATTGCTGACCACAGTATCTGGGACACACTCGGAGATGAATGTGTTGATAAATGACTCCTCACTTCTGCGTGACGGAGAACAGCAAACTCTCAGCAAGAGAGGTTAAACATGATTAAATATTGACTTTCCCCGCCCACTCGCCTCCCTCTGCTCTGCTCTGTGTTGCCAATGAGCTATTAAACGTTGCAAGAGAGAGAGAAAAAAAACACCTCAGTCCCACAAGATACAACTTCATTTGACAATAACCAGAGAATTATCCATTTATGGGAATAATTACATGAGTTAAAAAGGCTCGAAGCATCTGATTTAAGTGTTGAATATGTTTAAGTACATCTTTTATTAACTCACTTTTATTAATCTTTTCCTCAATTACTCCATAAAGTGCTGACTCATACATGGAGGGGGATGTAGAGGGGAGGGGAGGGGGGCAGGTTCCTCAGGTGCTCATATATTCAGTGTCAGCCGTGGCTCAGTGGGTAGCACTCTTACCTCTGAATCAGAAGGCCATAGGGTCAAGACCTGCTCCTGAGCCTTGAGTCCATAATCCAGGCTGATACTCCACTGCAGTACTGTCGGAGGTGCCGTAGCTCAGGTGAGACATTAAACCGAAGGCCCTGTCTGCCCTCTCCGGTGGATGTAATCGATCCCACAGCACTATTTCGAAGAAGAGCAGGGGAGTTCTCTGTGGTGTCCTGGGCCAATATTTATCCCTTAACCAACACCTGAAACAGATTATCTGGTCATTTATTTTTTCACGGTTGTTTGTGGGATCTTGCTGTGCACAATTCGGCTGCAGCATTTCCTACATTAGAACAGTGACTACACATCAAAGATATTTAATTGGCTGTAAAGCATTTTGGGACATTCTGCGATTGTGAAAGGTGCTGTATCAATGGGAATCTTCCTTTCTTTCTCATTCTTCATGTGTGATCCCATTGTAGCATCTTCAGGCAGGAGAAGACCGAGTAATTACAGGCCAATCAGTCTAAACTCGGTGGCGAGCAAATTATTGGACTCAATTCTAAGAGACAGTATAAACCTTCATTTAGAAAGGCACGGATTAATCAAGGACAGTCAACATGGATTTGTTAAGGGAACGTTGTGTCTTACTAACTTGATTGAACTTTTTGAGAAGGTAACAAGGAGGGTCGATGAGGGTAGTGTGTTTGATGTCGTCTAAATGGATTTTAGCAAGGCTTTTGACCGTAGCAGGCTGGTCAAAAAAGTAAAAGTCCATTGGATCTAAGGGGAAATAGCAACTAAGATTCAAAATTAGCTCAGTGGCAGGAAGCAAAGGGTAATGGTCGACGGGTGTTTTTGCGAATGGAAGGCTGTTTCCAGTGGGGTTCCGCAGGACTCAGTACTAGGCCCTTGCTTTTTGTGGTATATATCAATGATTTGGACTTAAATATAGGAGGCATGATCAAGAAGTTTGCAGATGATACAAAAATTGGCCATGTGGTTGATAGTGAGGAGGAAAGCTGTAGACTGCAGGAAGATATCAATGGACTGGTCAGGTGGGACCAGAAAAATGGCAAATGGAATTGAATCCGGAGAAGTGTGAGGTAATGCATTTAGGGAGGGCAAACAAGGCAAGGGAATACACAATAAATGGGTGGATACTGAGAGGTGTAGAGGAAGTGAGGGACCTTGGAGTGCATGTCCACAGATCCCTGAAGGTAGCAGGACAGGTAGATAAGGTGATTAAGAAGGCATATAGGATACTTTCCTTTATTAGCCGAGGCATAAAATATAAGAGCAGGGAGGTTATGCTAGAACCGTATAAAACACTGGTTAAGCCACAGCTTGAGTCCTGCGCACAGTTCTGGTCACCACATTACAGGAAAGATGTGATTGCACTAGAGAGGGTACAGAGGAGATCTACGAGGATGTTGCCAGGACTGGAGAATTTTAGCCATGAGAAAAGAATTGGATAGGCTGGGGTTTTTTTCTTTGAAACAGAGGAGACTGAGGGGTGATTTAATTGAGGTGTGCAAAATTATGAGTGGCCTAGATAGAGTGGACAAGAAGGGCCTATTTCCCTTAGCAGGGAGGTCAATAACCAGGGGGCATAGATTTAAAGAAATTGTTAGAAGGATTAGAGGGGAACTGAGGAGAAATTTTTTCACCCAGAGGATGGTGGGGGTCTGGAACTCACTGCCTGAGAGGGTGATAGAGGCAGAAACCCTCAACTCATTTAAAAAGTACTTGGATGTGCATTTGATGCGCCGTAGCCAACAGGGCTACGGACCAAGTGCTGGAAAGTGGGATTAGGCTGGGTAGCTCTGTTTCAACCTGGACGGACACGATGGGCCGAATGGCCTCCTTCTGTGCCGTAAATTTTCTATGATTCTACGTTTCTATGTTTTCTAAGACCTTTGGCCTATCTAGCCCACCCATCCACAGTATTCCCTGAATTATGGATGGAAACTGGACTCGTTTAATTGTCCAAGAGGAGTGGTGTCACGCACGAGAAGTATACCACCATCAGTGTGTACGTAGCACGTACCCGATCGATTGAGCATATTGTATGTGGGAGGTAATCGGATGCAACATTGGATGTTTAAGTTGTGACGGGGTTAGGCCACACTTGGAGCACTGTGCACAGTTCTGGTCTCCATATTGTAGAAAGGGTATAGAGGCACTGGAGAAGGTGCAAAAAAAAGATTCACAAGGATAATAACAGAACGGAGAAGATATATTTATCAGGAAAGGCTGAACAGGCTGGGCCTCTTTTCTCCAAAAAAAGAGAAGGCTGAGGGGTGATCTGATAGAGGTCTTTAAGATTATGAAAGGGTTTGACGTAGAGATGATGTTTCCACTTGTGGGGGAGACCAGGACTAGGGGCCGTAAATATAAGATAGTCACTAATAAATCCAATAGGGAATTCAGGAGAAACTTCTTTACCCAGAGAGTGGTGAGAATGTGGAACTCGCTCCCACAAGGATTGGTTGAGGTGAATAGCATCGATGCATTTAAGGGGAAGCCAGATAAACACATGAGGGAGAAAGGAATAGAAGGATATATTGATCGGATGAGATGAAGTAGGGAGGGAGGAGGCTCATGTGGAGCATAAACACCGGTGTAGACCAGTTGGAACGAATGGCCTGTTTCTGTGCTGTCGTCTTGATGCAAGTCGATGTAACACTCAGTAACATCCCAAAGGGAATCACAGCGAGTGAGTGCGTAAGTGAGTGAGCGAGCACGTGAGTGAGCGAGTGAGTGAGCAAGTTAGCGAGTGAATGCTGAGTGAGCGAGCAAGTGAGAGTGAGCGAGTGACTCCTGAGTGAGTGAGTGAGTGAGTGCATGAGTGAGTGAATGAGCGAGACAGTCAGCAAGTGGGTGAGTGAGTGACCGAGTGAGTGCGAGCGAGTGAAGTGAATGCATGAGCGAGTGAGCAAGTGATTGAGCAAGTGTGAGTGAGTGAGTGTGTGAGTGAGTGAGCAAGTGAGAGTGAGCGAGTGAGAGTGAGTGGGTGAGTGAGCAGGTGAGCGAGTGAATGCTGAGTGTGTGAGCGAATGAGTGAGTGAGTGAGTGCGCGAGCGAGTGAGTGAGCGAGTGAGTGCGCGAGTGAGTGAGTGAGTGAGTGCGCGAGCGAGTGAGTGAGCGAGTGAGTGAGTGCGCGAGCAAGTGAGTGAGTGAGTGAGTGCGCGAGCGAGTGAGCGAGCGAGTGAGTGAGTGCGCGAGCGAGTGAGTGAGTGAGTGCGCGAGCGAGTGAGTGCGCGAGCGAGTGAGTGAGTGAGTGAGTGCGCGAGCGAGTGAGTGAGTGAGTGCGCGAGCGAGTGAGTGAGTGAGTGAGTGCGCGAGCGAGTGAGTGAGTGAGTGCGCGAGCGAGTGAGCGCGCGAGTGAGTGAGTGAGTGCGCGAGCGAGTGAGTGCGCGAGCGAGTGAGTGAGTGAGTGCGCGAGCGAGTGAGTGAGTGAGTGCGCGAGCGAGTGAGTGCGCGAGCGAGTGAGTGAGTGAGTGCGCGAGCGAGTGAGTGAGTGAGTGAGTGCCCGAGCGAGTGAGTGAGTGAGTGCGCGAGCGAGTGAGTGAGTGAGTGAGTGCGCGCGCGAGGGAGCGAGTGAGTGCGCGAGCGAGGGAGCGAGTGCGCGAGCGAGTGAGTGAGATGGGGATGTTGAAGATAAAACAACAGATTTGAATCTTCCTCTGGAGACTCCACACAATAGTTCAGCGAGTGAAAGGACACAGTGTTCCATTGCGTTGTGTCAAACTGTCCCCTGGGCTACATCCCTTTTGATACTTGCTAAGAAACGTCTGTTAGTTTCACCCTCTTGCCTCATTAAGTGTTAACGTCTTTTCTGATCTGGTTAATGTTTTGTAAACTGTTTAAATCATTGACACTGCACACAGTCAGTTATCCTTCTCATGCCTGTGACTGTATCAATAACAGCGAACAGATGAAAAGGCTCCAATTCCACTTCACTAAGCACAGAACGATTATGTGTTCACTTCAAGTTGTGGCGACTAGACTGGACAAAGACTTTGTAGTTCATGGTCAACATCTCCTTCACCCAGCTTTGTGAATTTGAAGCAAGGAATCACTCGTGTGTGGGACAGTGGGTCAGACACTGTCCTTTCACACTCTGGGACAGTGGGTCAGACACTGTCCTTTCACACTCTGGGACAGTGGGTCAGACACTGTCCTTTCGCACCCTGGGACAGTGGGTCAGACACTGTCCTTTCACACTCTGGCACAGTGGGTCAGACACTGTCCTTTCACACTCTGGGACAGTGGGTCAGACACTGTCCTTTCACACTGTGGGAAAGTGGGTCAGACACTGTCCTTTCACACTCTGGGACAGTGGGTCAGACACTGTCCTTTCACACTCTGGGACAGTGGGTCAGACACTGTCCTTTCACACTGTGGGAAAGTGGGTCAGACACTGTCCTTTCACACTCTGGGACAGTGGGTCAGACACTGTCCTTTCACACTCTGGGACAGTGGGTCAGACACTTTCCATTCACACTCTGGGACAGTGGGTCAGACACTGTCCTTTCACACTGTGGGAAAGTGGGTCAGACACTGTCCTTTCATACTGTGTGACAGTGGGTCAGGCACTGTCCTTTCACACTGTGTGACAGTGGGTCAGACACTGTCCTTTCACACTCTGGGACAGTGGGTCAGACACTGTCCTTTCACACTCTGGGACAGTGGGTCAGACACTTTCCATTCACACTCTGGGACAGGGGGTCAGACACTGTCCTTTCACACTGTGGGAAAGTGGGTCAGACACTGTCCTTTCACACTGTGGGACAGTGGGTCAGACACTGTCCTTTCACACTCTGGGACAGTGGGTCAGACACTGTCCTTTCACACTCTGGGACAGTGGGTCAGACGCTGTCCTTTCACACTCTGGGACAGTGGGTCAGACGCTGTCCTTTCACACTCTGGGACAGTGGGTCAGACGCTGTCCTTTCACACTCTGGGACAGTGGGTCAGACACTGTCCTTTCACACTCTGGGACAGTGGGTCAGACACTGTCCTTTCACACTCTGGGACAGGGGGTCAGACACTGTCCTTTCACACTCTGGGACAGTGGGTCAGACACTGTCCTTTCACACTCTGGGACAGTGGGTCAGACACTGTCCTTTCACACTGTGGGACAGTGGGTCAGACACTGTCCTTTCACACTCTGGGACAGTGGTTCAGACACTGTCCTTTCACACTCTGGGACAGTGGGTCAGACACTGTCCTTTCACACTCTGGGACAGTGGGTCAGACACTCTCCTTTCACACTCTGGGACAGTGGGTCAGACACTGTCCTTTCACACTCTGGGACAGTGGGTCAGACACTGTCCTTTCACACTCTGGGACAGTGGGGCAGACACTGTCCTTTCACACTCTGGGACAGTGGGTCAGACACTGTCCTTTCACACTCTGGGACAGTGGGTCAGACACTCTCCTTTCACACTCTGGGACAGTGGGTCAGACACTGTCCTTTCACACTCTGGGACAGTGGGTCAGACACTATCCTTTCACACTCTGGGACAGTGGGTCAGACACTGTCCTTTCACACTCTGGGACAGTGGGTCAGACGCTGTCCTTTCACACTCTGGGACAGTGGGTCAGACGCTGTCCTTTCACACTCTGGGACAGTGGGTCAGACACTGTCCTTTCACACTCTGGGACAGTGGGTCAGACACTGTCCTTTCACACTCTGGGACAGTGGGTCAGACACTGTCCTTTCACACTCTGGGACAGGGGGTCAGACACTGTCCTTTCACACTCTGGGACAGTGGGTCAGACACTGTCCTTTCACACTCTGGGACAGTGGGTCAGACACTGTCCTTTCACACTGTGGGACAGTGGGTCAGACACTGTCCTTTCACACTCTGGGACAGTGGGTCAGACACTGTCCTTTCACACTCTGGGACAGTGGGTCAGACACTGTCCTTTCACACTCTGGGACAGTGGGTCAGACACTGTCCTTTCACACTCTGGGACAGTGGGTCAGACACTGTCCTTTCACACTCTGGGACAGTGGGTCAGACACTCTCCTTTCACACTCTGGGACAGTGGGTCAGACACTGTCCTTTCACACTCTGGGACAGTGGGTCAGACACTGTCCTTTCACACTCTGGGACAGTGGGTCAGACCCTGTCCTTTTACACTCTGGGACAGTGGGTCAGACACTGTCCTTTCACACTCTGGGACAGTGGGTCAGACACTGTCCTTTCACACTCTGGGACAGTGGGTCGGACACCGTCCTTTCACACTCTGGGACAGTGGGTCAGACACCGTGCTTTCACACTCTGGGACAGTGGGTCAGACACTGTCCTTTCACACTCTGGGACAGTGGGTCAGACACTGTCCTTTCACACTCTGGGACAGTGGGTCAGACACTGTCCTTTCACACTCTGGGACAGTGGGTCAGACACTATACCCTCACACGCTGGGATAGTGGGTCAAACACTGTACTTTCGCACACTGCGACAGTGGATTTTTTTAAAAATTCGTTCACGGGATGTGGGCGTCGCTGGCGAGGCCGGCATTTATTGCCCATTCCTAATTGCCCTTGAGAAGGTGGTGGTGAGCCGCCTTCTTGAACCGCTGCAGTCCGTGTGGTGACGGTTCTCCCACAGTGCTGTTAGGAAGGGAGTTCCAGGATTTTGACCCTGTGACAATGAAGGAACGGCGATATATTTCCAAGTCGGGATGGTGTGTGACTTGGAGGGGAATGTGCAGGTGGTGTTGTTCCCATGTGCCTGCTGCCCTTGTCCTTCTAGGTGGTAGAGGTCGTGGGTTTGGGACGTGCTGTCGAAGAAGCCTTGGCGAGTTGCTGCAGTGCATCCTGTGGATGGTACACACTGCAGCCACTGTGCGCCGGTGGTGAAGGGAGTGAATATTTAGGGTGGTGGATGGGCTGCCAATCAAGCGGGCTGCTTTATCTTGGATGGTGTCGAGCTTCTTGAGTGTTGTTGGAGCTGCACTCATCCAGGCAAGTGGAGAGTATTCCATCACACTCCTGACTTGTGCCTTGTAGATGGTGGAAAGGCTTTGGGGAGTCAGGAGGTGAGTCACTCACCGCAGAATCCCCAGCCTCTGACCTGCTCTCGTAGCCACAGTATTTATATGGCTGGTCCAGTTAAGTTTCTGGTCAATGGTGACCCCCAGGATGTTGATGGTGGGGGATTCGGCAATGGTAATGCCGTTGAATGTCAAGGGGAGGTGGTGAGACTCTCTCTTGTTGGAGATGGTCATTGCCTGGCACTTATCTGGCATGAATTTTACTTGCCACTTATGAGCCGATGCCTGGATGTTGTCCAGGTCTTGCTGCATGCGGGCTCGGACTGCTTCATTATTTGAGGGGTTGCGAATGGAACTGAGCACTGTGCAGTCATCAGCGAACATCCCCATTTCTGACCTTATGATGGAGGGAAGGTCATTGATTAGGCAGCTGAAGATGGTTGGGCCTAGGACACTGCCCTGAGGAACTCCTGCAGCAATGTCCTGGGGCTGAGATGATTGGCCTCCAACAACCACTACCATGTTCCTTTGTGCTAGGTATGACTCCAGCCACTGGAGAGTTTTCCCCCTGATTCCCATTGACTTCAATTTTACGAAGGCTCCTTGGTGGGACATACAATGTCCTTTCACACTCTGGGACGGTGGGTCAGAAACTGTCCTTTCACACTCTGGGACAGTGGGTCAGACACTGTCCTTTCACACTCTGGGACAGTGGGTCAGACACTGTCCTTTCACACTCTGGGACAGTGGGTCAGATGCTGTCCTTTCACACTCTGGGACAGTGGGTGAGACACTGTCCTTTCATACTCTGGGACAGTGGGTCAGACACTGTCCTTTCACACTCTGGGACAGTGGGTCAGACACTGTCCTTTCAGAATCTGGGTCAGTGGGTCAGACACTGTCCTTTCACACTGTGGGACAGTGGGTCAGACACTGTCCTTTCACACTCTGGGACAGTGGGTCAGACGCTGTCCTTTCACACTCTGGGACAGAGGGTCAGACACTGTCCTTTCAGAATCTGGGTCAGTGGGTCAGACACTGTCCTTTCACACTCTGGGACAGTGGGTCAGACACTGTCCTTTCACACTCTGGGAAGTGGGCCAGACATCGTCCTTTCACACTGTGGGACAGTGGGTCAGACACTGTCCCTTTACACTCTGGGACAGTGGGTCAGACACTGTCCTTTCACACTCTGGGACAGTGGTTCAGACACTGTCCTTTCACGCTCTGGGACAGTGGGTCAGACACTGTCCTTTCACACTCTGTGAAGTGGGTCAGACACTGTCCTTTCACACTCTGGGACAGTGGGTCAGACACTGTCCTTTCACACTCTGGGACAGTGGGTCAGACACTCTCCTTTCACACTCTGGGAGTGGGTCAGACACTGTCCTTTCACACTCTGTGAAGTGGGTCAGACACTGTCCGTTCACACTCTGGGACAGTGGGTCAGACACTGTCCTTTCACACTCTGGGACAGTGGGTCAGACACTGTCCTTTCACACTCTGGGAAGTGGGTCAGACACTGTCCTTTCACACTCTGGGACAGTGGGTCAGACACTGTCCTTTCACACTCTGGGACAGTGGGTCAGACACAATCCTTTCACACTCTGTGGCAGTGGGTCAGACACTGTCCTTTCACAATCTGGGACAGCGGGTCAGACACCGTCCTTTCACACTCTGGGACAGGGGGTCAGACACTGTCCTTTCACACTCTGGGACAGTGGGTCAGACACCGTCCTTTCAAACTCTGGGACAGTGGGTCAGACACTGTCCTTTCACACTGTGGGAAAGTGGGTCAGACACTGTCCTTTCATACTGTGTGACAGTGGGTCAGGCACTGTCCTTTCACACTGTGTGACAGTGGGTCAGACACTGTCCTTTCACACTCTGGGACAGTGGGTCAGACACTGTCCTTTCACACTCTGGGACAGTGGGTCAGACACTTTCCATTCACACTCTGGGACAGGGGGTCAGACACTGTCCTTTCACACTGTGGGAAAGTGGGTCAGACACTGTCCTTTCACACTGTGGGACAGTGGGTCAGACACTGTCCTTTCACACTCTGGGACAGTGGGTCAGACACTGTCCTTTCACACTCTGGGACAGTGGGTCAGACGCTGTCCTTTCACACTCTGGGACAGTGGGTCAGACGCTGTCCTTTCACACTCTGGGACAGTGGGTCAGACGCTGTCCTTTCACACTCTGGGACAGTGGGTCAGACACTGTCCTTTCACACTCTGGGACAGTGGGTCAGACACTGTCCTTTCACACTCTGGGACAGGGGGTCAGACACTGTCCTTTCACACTCTGGGACAGTGGGTCAGACACTGTCCTTTCACACTCTGGGACAGTGGGTCAGACACTGTCCTTTCACACTGTGGGACAGTGGGTCAGACACTGTCCTTTCACACTCTGGGACAGTGGTTCAGACACTGTCCTTTCACACTCTGGGACAGTGGGTCAGACACTGTCCTTTCACACTCTGGGACAGTGGGTCAGACACTCTCCTTTCACACTCTGGGACAGTGGGTCAGACACTGTCCTTTCACACTCTGGGACAGTGGGTCAGACACTGTCCTTTCACACTCTGGGACAGTGGGGCAGACACTGTCCTTTCACACTCTGGGACAGTGGGTCAGACACTGTCCTTTCACACTCTGGGACAGTGGGTCAGACACTCTCCTTTCACACTCTGGGACAGTGGGTCAGACACTGTCCTTTCACACTCTGGGACAGTGGGTCAGACACTATCCTTTCACACTCTGGGACAGTGGGTCAGACACTGTCCTTTCACACTCTGGGACAGTGGGTCAGACGCTGTCCTTTCACACTCTGGGACAGTGGGTCAGACGCTGTCCTTTCACACTCTGGGACAGTGGGTCAGACACTGTCCTTTCACACTCTGGGACAGTGGGTCAGACACTGTCCTTTCACACTCTGGGACAGTGGGTCAGACACTGTCCTTTCACACTCTGGGACAGGGGGTCAGACACTGTCCTTTCACACTCTGGGACAGTGGGTCAGACACTGTCCTTTCACACTCTGGGACAGTGGGTCAGACACTGTCCTTTCACACTGTGGGACAGTGGGTCAGACACTGTCCTTTCACACTCTGGGACAGTGGGTCAGACACTGTCCTTTCACACTCTGGGACAGTGGGTCAGACACTGTCCTTTCACACTCTGGGACAGTGGGTCAGACACTGTCCTTTCACACTCTGGGACAGTGGGTCAGACACTCTCCTTTCACACTCTGGGACAGTGGGTCAGACACTGTCCTTTCACACTCTGGGACAGTGGGTCAGACACTGTCCTTTCACACTCTGGGACAGTGGGTCAGACCCTGTCCTTTTACACTCTGGGACAGTGTGTCAGACACTGTCCTTTCACACTCTGGGACAGTGGGTCAGACACTGTCCTTTCACACTCTGGGACAGTGGGTCGGACACCGTCCTTTCACACTCTGGGACAGTGGGTCAGACACCGTGCTTTCACACTCTGGGACAGTGGGTCAGACACTGTCCTTTCACACTCTGGGACAGTGGGTCAGACACTGTCCTTTCACACTCTGGGACAGTGGGTCAGACACTGTCCTTTCACACTCTGGGACAGTGGGTCAGACACTATACCCTCACACGCTGGGATAGTGGGTCAAACACTGTACTTTCGCACACTGCGACAGTGGATTTTTTTAAAAATTCGTTCACGGGATGTGGGCGTCGCTGGCGAGGCCGGCATTTATTGCCCATTCCTAATTGCCCTTGAGAAGGTGGTGGTGAGCCGCCTTCTTGAACCGCTGCAGTCCGTGTGGTGACGGTTCTCCCACAGTGCTGTTAGGAAGGGAGTTCCAGGATTTTGACCCTGTGACAATGAAGGAACGGCGATATATTTCCAAGTCGGGATGGTGTGTGACTTGGAGGGGAATGTGCAGGTGGTGTTGTTCCCATGTGCCTGCTGCCCTTGTCCTTCTAGGTGGTAGAGGTCGTGGGTTTGGGACGTGCTGTCGAAGAAGCCTTGGCGAGTTGCTGCAGTGCATCCTGTGGATGGTACACACTGCAGCCACTGTGCGCCGGTGGTGAAGGGAGTGAATATTTAGGGTGGTGGATGGGGTGCCAATCAAGCGGGCTGCTTTATCTTGGATGGTGTCGAGCTTCTTGAGTGTTGTTGGAGCTGCACTCATCCAGGCAAGTGGAGAGTATTCCATCACACTCCTGACTTGTGCCTTGTAGATGGTGGAAAGGCTTTGGGGAGTCAGGAGGTGAGTCACTCACCGCAGAATCCCCAGCCTCTGACCTGCTCTCGTAGCCACAGTATTTATATGGCTGGTCCAGTTAAGTTTCTGGTCAATGGTGACCCCCAGGATGTTGATGGTGGGGGATTCGGCAATGGTAATGCCGTTGAATGTCAAGGGGAGGTGGTGAGACTCTCTCTTGTTGGAGATGGTCATTGCCTGGCACTTATCTGGCATGAATTTTACTTGCCACTTATGAGCCGATGCCTGGATGTTGTCCAGGTCTTGCTGCATGCGGGCTCGGACTGCTTCATTATTTGAGGGGTTGCGAATGGAACTGAGCACTGTGCAGTCATCAGCGAACATCCCCATTTCTGACCTTATGATGGAGGGAAGGTCATTGATTAGGCAGCTGAAGATGGTTGGGCCTAGGACACTGCCCTGAGGAACTCCTGCAGCAATGTCCTGGGGCTGAGATGATTGGCCTCCAACAACCACTACCATGTTCCTTTGTGCTAGGTATGACTCCAGCCACTGGAGAGTTTTCCCCCTGATTCCCATTGACTTCAATTTTACGAAGGCTCCTTGGTGGGACATACAATGTCCTTTCACACTCTGGGACGGTGGGTCAGAAACTGTCCTTTCACACTCTGGGACAGTGGGTCAGACACTGTCCTTTCACACTCTGGGACAGTGGGTCAGACACTGTCCTTTCACACTCTGGGACAGTGGGTCAGATGCTGTCCTTTCACACTCTGGGACAGTGGGTGAGACACTGTCCTTTCATACTCTGGGACAGTGGGTCAGACACTGTCCTTTCACACTCTGGGACAGTGGGTCAGACACTGTCCTTTCAGAATCTGGGTCAGTGGGTCAGACACTGTCCTTTCACACTGTGGGACAGTGGGTCAGACACTGTCCTTTCACACTCTGGGACAGTGGGTCAGACGCTGTCCTTTCACACTCTGGGACAGAGGGTCAGACACTGTCCTTTCAGAATCTGGGTCAGTGGGTCAGACACTGTCCTTTCACACTCTGGGACAGTGGGTCAGACACTGTCCTTTCACACTCTGGGAAGTGGGCCAGACATCGTCCTTTCACACTGTGGGACAGTGGGTCAGACACTGTCCCTTTACACTCTGGGACAGTGGGTCAGACACTGTCCTTTCACACTCTGGGACAGTGGTTCAGACACTGTCCTTTCACGCTCTGGGACAGTGGGTCAGACACTGTCCTTTCACACTCTGTGAAGTGGGTCAGACACTGTCCTTTCACACTCTGGGACAGTGGGTCAGACACTGTCCTTTCACACTCTGGGACAGTGGGTCAGACACTCTCCTTTCACACTCTGGGAGTGGGTCAGACACTGTCCTTTCACACTCTGTGAAGTGGGTCAGACACTGTCCGTTCACACTCTGGGACAGTGGGTCAGACACTGTCCTTTCACACTCTGGGACAGTGGGTCAGACACTGTCCTTTCACACTCTGGGAAGTGGGTCAGACACTGTCCTTTCACACTCTGGGACAGTGGGTCAGACACTGTCCTTTCACACTCTGGGACAGTGGGTCAGACACAATCCTTTCACACTCTGTGGCAGTGGGTCAGACACTGTCCTTTCACAATCTGGGACAGCGGGTCAGACACCGTCCTTTCACACTCTGGGACAGGGGGTCAGACACTGTCCTTTCACACTCTGGGACAGTGGGTCAGACACCGTCCTTTCACACTCTGGGACAGTGGGTCAGACACTGTCCTTTCACACTCTGGGAAGTGGGTCAGACACTGTCCTTTCACACTCTGGGACAGTGGGTCAGACACTGTCCTTTCACACTCTGGGACAGTGGGTCAGACACTGTCCTTTCGCACTCTGCGACAGTGGGTCAGACACTGTCCTTTCACACTCTGGGACAGTGGGTCAGACACTGTCCTTTCACACCCTGGGACAGTGGGTCAGACACTGTCCTTTCACACTCTGGGAAAGTGGGTCAGACACTGTCCTTTCACACTCTGGGAGAGTGGGTCAGACACTGTCCTTTCAGAATCTGGGTCAGTGGGTCAGACACTGTCCTTTCACACTCTGGGAGGGTGGGTCAGACACTGTCCTTTCACACTCTGCGACAGTGGGTCAGACACTGTCCTTTCACACTCTGGGACAGTGGGTCAGACACTGTCCTTTCACACTCTGGGAGGGTGGGTCAGACACTGTCCTTTCACACTCTGGGACAGTGGGTCAGACACTGTCCTTTCACACTCTGGGACAGTGGGTCAGACACTGTCCTTTCACACTCTGGGACAGTGGGTCAGACGCTGTCCTTTCACACTCTGGGACAGTGGGTCAGACACTGTCCTTTCACACTGTGGGACAGTGGGTCAGACACTGTCCTTTCACACTCTGGGACAGTGGGTGAGACACTGTCCTTTCACACTCTGGGACAGTGGGTCAGACACTGTCCTTTCACACTCTGGGACAGTGGGTCAGACACTGTCCTTTCACACTCTGGGACAGTGGGTCAGACACTGTCCTTTCAGAATCTGGGTCAGTGGGTCAGACACTGTCCTTTCACACTGTGGGACAGTGGGTCAGACACTGTCCTTTCACACTCTGGGACAGTGGGTCAGATGCTGTCCTTTCACACTCTGGGACAGTGGGTGAGACACTGTCCTTTCATACTCTGGGACAGTGGGTCAGACACTGTCCTTTCACACTCTGGGACAGTGGGTCAGACACTGTCCTTTCAGAATCTGGGTCAGTGGGTCAGACACTGTCCTTTCACACTGTGGGACAGTGGGTCAGACACTGTCCTTTCACACTCTGGGACAGTGGGTCAGACGCTGTCCTTTCACACTCTGGGACAGAGGGTCAGACACTGTCCTTTCAGAATCTGGGTCAGTGGGTCAGACACTGTCCTTTCACACTCTGGGACAGTGGGTCAGACACTGTCCTTTCACACTCTGGGAAGTGGGCCAGACATCGTCCTTTCACACTGTGGGACAGTGGGTCAGACACTGTCCCTTTACACTCTGGGACAGTGGGTCAGACACTGTCCTTTCACACTCTGGGACAGTGGTTCAGACACTGTCCTTTCACGCTCTGGGACAGTGGGTCAGACACTGTCCTTTCACACTCTGTGAAGTGGGTCAGACACTGTCCTTTCACACTCTGGGACAGTGGGTCAGACACTGTCCTTTCACACTCTGGGACAGTGGGTCAGACACTCTCCTTTCACACTCTGGGAGTGGGTCAGACACTGTCCTTTCACACTCTGTGAAGTGGGTCAGACACTGTCCGTTCACACTCTGGGACAGTGGGTCAGACACTGTCCTTTCACACTCTGGGACAGTGGGTCAGACACTGTCCTTTCACACTCTGGGAAGTGGGTCAGACACTGTCCTTTCACACTCTGGGACAGTGGGTCAGACACTGTCCTTTCACACTCTGGGACAGTGGGTCAGACACAATCCTTTCACACTCTGTGGCAGTGGGTCAGTCACTGTCCTTTCACAATCTGGGACAGCGGGTCAGACACCGTCCTTTCACACTCTGGGACAGGGGGTCAGACACTGTCCTTTCACACTCTGGGACAGTGGGTCAGACACCGTCCTTTCACACTCTGGGACAGTGGGTCAGACACTGTCCTTTCACACTCTGGGAAGTGGGTCAGACACTGTCCTTTCACACTCTGGGACAGTGGGTCAGACACTGTCCTTTCACACTCTGGGACAGTGGGTCAGACACTGTCCTTTCGCACTCTGCGACAGTGGGTCAGACACTGTCCTTTCACACTCTGGGACAGTGGGTCAGACACTGTCCTTTCACACCCTGGGACAGTGGGTCAGACACTGTCCTTTCACACTCTGGGACAGTGGGTCAGACACTGTCCTTTCACACTCTGGGAGAGTGGGTCAGACACTGTCCTTTCAGAATCTGGGTCAGTGGATCAGACACTGTCCTTTCACACTCTGGGAGGGTGGGTCAGACACTGTCCTTTCACACTCTGCGACAGTGGGTCAGACACTGTCCTTTCACACTCTGGGACAGTGGGTCAGACACTGTCCTTTCACACTCTGGGAGGGTGGGTCAGACACTGTCCTTTCACACTCTGGGACAGTGGGTCAGACACTGTCCTTTCACACTCTGGGACAGTGGGTCAGACACTGTCCTTTCACACTCTGGGACAGTGGGTCAGACGCTGTCCTTTCACACTCTGGGACAGTGGGTCAGACACTGTCCTTTCACACTCTGGGACAGTGGGTCAGACACTGTCCTTTCACACTCTGGGACAGTGGGTCAGACACTGTCCTTTCAGAATCTGGGTCAGTGGGTCAGACACTGTCCTTTCACACTGTTGGGCAGTGGGTCAGACACTGTCCTTTCACACTCTGGGACAGTGGGTCAGACACTGTCCTTTCACACTGTGGGACAGTGGGTCAGACACTGTCCTTTCACACTCTGGGACAGTGGGTCAGACACTGTCCTTTCACACTCTGGGACAGTGGGTCAGATACTGTCCTTTCACACTCTGGGAGAGTGGGTCAGACACTGTCCTTTCAGAATCTGGGTCAGTGGGTCAGACACTGTCCTTTCACACTCTGGGACAGTGGGTCAGACACTGTCCTTTCACACTCTGGGAGGGTGGGTCAGACACTGTCCTTTCACACTCTGGGACAGTGGGTCAGACACTGTCCTTTCACACTCTGGGACAGTGGGTCAGACACTGTCCTTTCACACTCTGGGACAGTGGGTCAGACGCTGTCCTTTCACACTCTGGGACAGTGGGTCAGACACTGTCCTTTCACACTCTGGGACAGTGGGTCAGACACTGTCCTTTCACACTCTGGGACAGTGGGTGAGACACTGTCCTTTCACACTCTGGGACAGTGGGTCAGACACTGTCCTTTCACACTCTGGGACAGTGGGTCAGACACTGTCCTTTCACACTCTGGGACAGTGGGTCAGACACTGTCCTTTCAGAATCTGGGTCAGTGGGTCAGACACTGTCCTTTCACACTGTGGGACAGTGGGTCAGACACTGTCCTTTCACACTCTGGGACAGTGGGTCAGACACTGTCCTTTCACACTGTGGGACAGTGGGTCAGACACTGTCCTTTCACACTCTGGGACAGTGGGTCAGACACTGTCCTTTCACACTCTGGGACAGTGGGTCAGATACTGTCCTTTCACACTCTGGGACAGTGGGTCAGACACTGTCCTTTCACACTCTGGGACAGTGGGTCAGACACTGTCCTTTCACACTCTGGGACAGTGGGTCAGACACTGTCCTTTCACACTCTGGGACAGTGGGTCATACACTGTCCTTTCACACTGTGGGACAGTGGGTCAGACACTGTCCTTTCACACTCTGGGACAGTGGGTCAGACGCTGTCCTTTCACACTCTGGGACAGAGGGTCAGACACTGTCCTTTCAGAATCTGGGTCAGTGGGTCAGACACTGTCCTTTCACACTCTGGGACAGTGGGTCAGACACTGTCCTTTCACACTCTGGGAAGTGGGACAGACATCGTCCTTTCACACTGTGGGACAGTGGGTCAGACACTGTCCCTTTACACTCTGGGACAGTGGGTCAGACACTGTCCTTTCACACTCTGGGACAGTGGGTCAGACACTGTCCTTTCACGCTCTGGGACAGTGGGTCAGACACTGTCCTTTCACACTCTGTGAAGTGGGTCAGACACTGTCCTTTCACACTCTGGGACATTGGGTCAGACACTGTCCTTTCACACTCTGGGACAGTGGGTAAGACACTGTCCTTTCACACTCTGGGAAGTGGGTCAGACACTGTCCTTTCACACTCTGGGACAGTGGGTCAGACACTGTCCTTTCACACTCTGTGACAGTGGGTCAGACACAATCCTTTCACACTCTGGGACAGTGGGTCAGACACTGTCCTTTCACACTCTGGGACAGCGGGTCAGAAACCGTCCTTTCACACTCTGTGACAGTGGGTCAGACACTGTCCATTCGCACTCTGGGACAGTGGGTCAGACACTGTCCTTTCAGAATCTGGGTCAGTGGGTCAGACACTGTCCTTTCACACTGTGGGACAGTGGGTCAGACACTGTCCTTTCACACTCTGGTACAGTGGGTCAGACACTGTCCTTTCGCACTCTGCGACAGTGGGTCAGACACTGTCCTTTCACACTCTGGGACAGTGGGTCAGACACTGTCCTTTCACACTCTGGGACAGTGGGTGAGACACTGTCCTTTCACACTCTGGGACAGTGGGTCAGACACTGTCCTTTCAGAATCTGGGTCAGTGGGTCAGACACTGTCCTTTCACACTCTGGGAGGGTGGGTCAGACACTGTCCTTTCACACTCTGGGACAGTGGGTCAGACACTGTCCTTTCACACTCTGGGACAGTGGGTCAGACACTGTCCTTTCACACTCTGGGACAGTGGGTCAGACACTGTCCTTTCACACTCTGGGACAGTGGGTCAGACACTGTCCTTTCACAATCTGGGACAGTGGGTCAGACACTGTCCTTTCACACTGTGGGACAGTGGGTCAGACACTGTCCTTTCACACTCTGGGACAGTGGGTCAGACGCTGTCCTTTCACACTCTGGGACAGTGGGTCAGACACTGTCCTTTCAGAATCTGGGTCAGTGGGTCAGACACTGTCCTTTCACACTCTGGGACAGTGGGTCAGACACTGTCCTTTCAGAATCTGGGTCAGTGGGTCAGACACTGCCCTTTCACACTCTGCGACAGTGGGTCAGACACTGTCCTTTCACACTCTGGGACAGTGGGTCAGACACTGTCCTTTTACACTCTGGGACAGTGGGTCAGACACTGTCCTTTCACACTCTGCGACAGTGGGTCAGACACTGTCCTTTCACACTCTGGGACACTGGGTCAGACACTGTCCTTTCACACTGTGGGACAGTGGGTCAGACACTGTCCTTTCACACTCTGGGACGGTGGGTCAGACACTGTCCTTTCACACTCTGGGACAGTGGGTCAGACACTGTCCTTTCACACTGCGGGACAGTGGGTCAGACACTGTCCTTTCACACTCTGGGACAGTGGGTCAGACACTGTCCTTTCACACTGCGGGACAGTGGGTCAGACACTGTCCTTTCTCACTCTGGAACAGTGGGTCAGACACTGTCCTTTCACACTCTGGGACAGTGGGTCAGACACTGTCCTTTCGCACTCTGCGACAGTGGGTCAGACACTGTCCTTTCACACTCTGCGACAGTGAGTCAGACACTGTCCTTTCACACTCTGGGACAGTGGGTCAGACACTGTCCTTTCACACTCTGGGACAGTGGGTCAGACACTGTCCTTTCACACTCTGGGACAGTGGGTCAGACACTGTCCTTTCGCACTCTGCGACAGTGGGTCAAACACTGTCCTTTCCCACACTGCGACAGTGGATTTTTTTTTAAATTCGTTCACGGGATGTGGGCGTCGCTGGCGAGGCCGGCATTTATTGCCCATCCCTAATTGCCCTTGAGAAGGTGGTGGTGAGCCGCCTTCTTGAACCGCTGCAGTCCGTGTGGTGACAGTTCTCCCACAGTGCTGTTAGGAAGGGAGTTCCAGGATTTTGACCCAGCGACAATGAAGGATCGGCGATATATTTCCAAGTCGGCATGGTGTGTGACTTGGAGGGGAACGTGCAGGTGGTGTTGTTCCCATGTGCCTGCTGCCCTTGTCCTTCTAGGTGGTAGAGGTCGTGGGTTTGGGAGGTGCTGTCGAATAAGCCTTGGCGTGTTGCTGCAGCGCATCCTGTGGATGGTGCACACTGCAGCCACAGAGCGCCGGTGGTGAAGGGAGTGAATGTTTAGGGTGGTGGATGGGGTGCCAATCAAGCGGGCTGCTTTATCTTGGATGGTGTCGAGCTTCTTGAGTGTTGTTGGAGCTGCGCTCATCCAGGCAAGTGGAGAGTATTCCATCACACTCCTGACTTGTGCCTTGTAGATGGTGGAAAGGCTTTGGGGAGTCAGGAGGTGAGTCACTCGACGCAGAATACCCAGCCTCTGACCTGCTCTCGTAGCCACAGTATTTATATGGCTGGTCCAGTTAAGTTTCTGGTCAATGGTGACCCCTAGGATGTTGAAGGTGGGGGATTCGGCAATGGTAATGCCGTTGAATGTCAAGGGGAGGTGGTTAGACTCTCTCTTGTTGGAGATGGTCATTGCCTGGCACTTATCTGGCCTGAATTTTACTTGCCACTTATGAGCCGATGCCTGGATGTTGTCCAGGTCTTGCTGCATGCGGGCTCGGACTGCTTCATTATCTGAGGGGTTGCGAATGGAACTGAACACTGTGCAGTCATCAGCGAAAATCCCCATTTCTGACCTTATGATGGAGGGAAGGTCATTGATGAAGCAACTGAAGATGGTTGGGCCTAGGACACTGCCCTGAGGAACTCCTGCAGCAATGCCCTGGGGCTGAGATGATTGGCCTCCAACAACCACTACCATCTTCCTTTGTGCTAGGTATGACTCCAGCCACTGGAGATTTTTCCCCCTGATTCCCATTGACTTCAATTTTACAAAGGCTCCTTGGTGGGTCATACAATGTCCTTTCGCACTCTGGGACAGTGAGTCAGACACTGTCCTTTCACACTGTGGGACAGTGGGTCAGACACTGTCCTTTCACACTCTGGGACAGTGGGTCAGACACTGTCCTTTCGCACTCTGGGACAGTGAGTCAGACACTGTCCTTTCACACTGTGGGACAGTGGGTCAGACACTGTCCTTTCACACTCTGGGACAGTGGGTCAGACACTGTCCTTTCACACTCTGGGACAGTGGGTCAGACACTGTCCTTTCACACTCTGGGACAGTGGGTCAGACACTGTCCTTTCGCACTCTGGGACAGTGGGTCAGACACTGTCCTTTCACACTCTGGGACAGTGGGTCAGACACTGTCCTTTCACACTCTGGGACAGTGGGTCAGACACTCTGCTTTCGCACTCTGGGACAGTGAGTCAGACACTGTCCTTTCACACTGTGGGACAGTGGGTCAGACACTGTCCTTTCACACTGTGGGACAGTGGGTCAGACACTGTCCTTTCACACTCTGGGACAGTGGGTCAGAAAACTGTCCTTTCACACTCTGGGACAGTGGGTCAGACACTGTCCTTTCACACTCTGGGACAGTGGGTCAGACACTGTCCTTTCACACTCTGGGACAGTGGGTCAGACACTGTCCTTTCACACTCTGGGACAGTGGGTCAGACACTGTCCTTTCACACTCTCGGACAGTGGGTCAGACACTGTCCTTTCACACTCTGGGACAGTGGGTCAGACACTGTCCTTTCACACTGTGGGACAGTGGGTCAGACACTGTCCTTTCACACTCTGGGAAGTGGGTCAGACATCGTCCTTTCACCCTCTGCGACAGTGGGTCAGACACTGTCCTTTCACACTCTGGGACAGTGGGTCAGACGCTGTCCTTTCACACTGTGGGACAGTGGGTCAGACACTGTCCTTTCACACTCTGGACAGTGCGTCAGGCACTGTCCTTTCACACTCTGGGACAGTAGGTCAGACGCTGTCCTTTCACACTCTGGGACAGGGGGTCAAACACTGTCCTTTCACACTCTGGGACAGTGGGTCAGACACTGTCCTTTCACACTCTGGGACAGTGGGTCAGACGCTGTCCTTGCACACTCTGGGACAGGGGGTCAGATACTGTCCTTTCACACTGTGGGACAGTGGGTCAGACACTGTCCTTTCACACTCTGGGAAAGTGGGTCAGACGCTGTCCTTTCACACTCTGGGACAGGGGGTCAGACACTGTCCTTTCACACTCTGGGACAGTGGGTCAGACACTGTCCATTCACACTCTGGGACAGTGGGTCAGACACTGTCCTTTCACACTGTGGGAAAGTGGGTCAGACACTGTCCTTTCACACTCTGGGACAGTGGGTCAGACACTGTCCTTTCACACTCTGGGACAGTGGGTCAGACACTCTCCTTTCACACTCTGGGACAGTGGGTCAGACATCGTCCTTTCACACTCTGGGACAGTGGGTCAGACACTGTCCTTTCACACTCTGGGACAGTGGGTCTGACACTGTCCTTTCGCACTCTGGGACAGTGGGTCAGACACTGTCCTTTCACACTCTGGGACAGTGGGTCAGACACCGTTCTTTCATACTCTGGGACAGTGGGTCAGACACTGTCCTTTCACACTCTGGGACAGTGTGTCAGACACTGTCCTTTCACACTCTGGGACAGTGGGTCGGACACTGTCCTTTCACACCCTGTGACAGTGGGTCGGACACTGTCCTTTCACACTCTGTGACAGTGGGTCAGACACTCTCCTTTCACACTCTGGGACAGTGGGTCAGACACTGTCCTTTCACACTGTGGGACAGTGGGTCAGACACTGTCCTTTCACACTCTGGGACAGTGGGTCAGACACTGTCCTTTCACACTCTGGGACAGTGGGTCAGACACTGTCCATTCACACTCTGGGACAGTGGGTCAGACGCTGTCCTTTCGCACTCTGGGACAGGGGGTCAGACACTGTCCTTTCACACTCTGGGACAGTGGGTCAGACACTGTCCTTTCACACTCTGGGACAGTGGGTCAGACACTGTCCTTTCACACTCTGGGACAGTGGGTCAGACACTGTCCTTTCACACTCTGGGACAGTGGGTCAGACATCGTCCTTTCACACTCTGGGACAGTGGGTCAGACACTGTCCTCTCACACTCTGGGACAGTGGGTCTGACAATGTCCTTTGGCACTCTGGGACAGTGGGTCAGACACTGTCCTTTCACACTCTGGGATAGTGGGTCAGACACTGAACTTTCACACTCTGGGACAGTGGGTCAGACACTGTCCTTTCACACTCTGGGACAGTGTGTCAGACACCGTCCTTTCACACTGTGGGACAGTGATTCAGACACTGTCCTTTCACACTCTGGGACAGTGGGTCAGACACTGTCCTTTCACAGTCTGGGACAGTGGGTCAGACACTGTCCTTTCACAATCTGGGACAGTGGGTCAGACACTGTCCTTTCACACTGTGGGACAGTGGGTCAGACACTGTCCTTTCACACTCTGGGACAGTGGGTCAGACGCTGTCCTTTCACACTCTGGGACAGTGGGTCAGACACTGTCCTTTCAGAATCTGGGTCAGTGGGTCAGACACTGTCCTTTCACACTCTGGGACAGTGGGTCAGACACTGTCCTTTCAGAATCTGGGTCAGTGGGTCAGACACTGCCCTTTCACACTCTGCGACAGTGGGTCAGACACTGTCCTTTCACACTCTGGGACAGTGGGTCAGACACTGTCCTTTCACACTCTGGGACAGTGGGTCAGACACTGTCCTTTCACACTCTGCGACAGTGGGTCAGACACTGTCCTTTCACACTCTGGGACAGTGGGTCAGACACTGTCCTTTCACACTGTGGGACAGTGGGTCAGACACTGTCCTTTCACACTCTGGGACGGTGGGTCAGACACTGTCCTTTCACACTCTGGGACAGTGGGTCAGACACTGTCCTTTCACACTCTGGGACAGTGGGTCAGACACTGTCCTTTCACACTGTGGGACAGTGGGTCAGACACTGTCCTTTCACACTCTGCGACAGTGGGTCAGACACTGTCCTTTCATACTCTGGGACAGTGGGTCAGACACTGTCCTTTCACACTCTGGGACAGTGGGTCAGACACTGTCCTTTCACACTCTGGGACAGTGGGTCAGACACTGTCCTTTCACACTGCGGGACAGTGGGTCAGACACTGTCCTTTCACACTCTGGAACAGTGGGTCAGACACTGTCCTTTCACACTCTGGGATAGTGGGTCAGACACTGTACTTTCACACACTGCGACAGTGGGTCAGACACTGTCCTTTCACACTCTGCGACAGTGGGTCAGACACTGTCCTTTCGCACTCTGCGACAGTGGGTCACACACTGTCCTTTCACACTCTGCGACAGTGGGTCAGACACTGTCCTTTCACACTCTGGGACAGTGGGTCAGACACTGTCCTTTCACACTCTGGGACAGTGGGTCAGACACTGTCCTTTCACACTCTGGGACAGTGGGTCAGACACTGTCCTTTCGCACTCTGCGACAGTGGGTCAGACACTGTCCTTTCCCACACTGCGACAGTGGATTTTTTTTAAAATTCGTTCACGGGATGTGGGCGTCGCTGGCGAGGCCGGCATTTATTGCCCATCCCTAATTGCCCTTGAGAAGGTGGTGGTGAGCTGCCTTCTTGAACCGCTGCAGACCGTGTGGTGACGGTTCTCCCACAGTGCTGTTAGGAAGGGAGTTCCAGGATTTTGACCCAGCGACAATGAAGGAACGGCGATATATTTCCAAGTCGGGATGGTGTGTGACTTGGAGGGGAACGTGCAGGTGGTGTTGTTCCCATGTGCCTGCTGCCCTTGTCCTTCTAGGTGGTAGAGGTCGTGGGTTTGGGAGGTGCTGTCGAAGAAGCCTTGGCGTGTTGCTGCAGCGCATCCTGTGGATGGTGCACACTGCAGCCACAGTGCGCCGGTGGTGAAGGGAGTGAATGTTTAGGGTGGTGGATGGGGTGCCAATCAAGCGGGCTGCTTTATCTTGGATGGTGTCGAGCTTCTTGAGTGTTGTTGGAGCTGCGCTCATCCAGGCAAGTGGAGAGTATTCCATCACACTCCTGACTTGTGCCTTGTAGATGGTGGAAAGGCTTTGGGGAGTCAGGAGGTGAGTCACTCGACGCAGAATACCCAGCCTCTGACCTGCTCTCGTAGCCACAGTATTTATATGGCTGGTCCAGTTAAGTTTCTGGTCAATGGTGACCCCTAGGATGTTGATGGTGGGGGATTCGGCAATGGTAATGCCGTTGAATGTCAAGGGGAGGTGGTTAGACTCTCTCTTGTTGGAGATGGTCATTGCCTGGCACTTATCTGGCCTGAATTTTACTTGCCACTTATGAGCCGATGCCTGGATGTTGTCCAGGTCTTGCTGCATGCGGGCTCGGACTGCTTCATTATCTGAGGGGTTGCGAATGGAACTGAACACTGTGCAGTCATCAGCGAACATCCCCATTTCTGACCTTATGATGGAGGGAAGGTCATTGATGAAGCAACTGAAGATGGTTGGGCCTAGGACACTGCCCTGAGGAACTCCTGCAGCAATGCCCTGGGGCTGAGATGATTGGCCTCCAACAAGAACTACCATCTTCCTTTGTGCTCGGTATGACTCCAGCCACTGGAGATTTTTCCCCCTGATTCCCATTGACTTCAATTTTACAAAGGCTCCTTGGTGGGTCATACAATGTCCTTTCGCACTCTGGGACAGTGAGTCAGACACTGTCCTTTCACACTCTGGGACAGTGGGTCAGACACTGTCCTTTCACACTCTGGGACAGTGGGTCAGACACTGTCCTTTCGCACTCTGGGACAGTGAGTCAGACACTGTCCTTTCACACTGTGGGACAGTGGGTCAGACACTGTCCTTTCACAGTCTGGGACAGTGGGTCAGACACTGTCCTTTCACACTCTGGGACAGTGGGTCAGACACTGTCCTTTCACACTCTGGGACAGTGGGTCAGACACTGTCCTTTCACACTGTGGGACAGTGGGTCAGACACTGTCCTTTCACACTCTGGGAAGTGGGTCAGACATCGTCCTTTCACCCTCTGGGACAGTGGGTCAGACACTGTCCTTTCACACTCTGGGACAGTGGGTCTGACGCTGTCCTTTCACACTGTGGGACAGTGGGTCAGACACTGTCCTTTCACACTCTGGGACAGTGGGTCAGGCACTGTCCTTTCACGCTCTGGGACAGTGGGTCAGACGCTGTCCTTTCACACTCTGGGACAGGGGGTCAAACACTGTCCTTTCACACTCTGGGACAGTGGGTCAGACACTGTACTTTCACACTCTGGGACAGTGGGTCAGACGCTGTCCTTGCACACTCTGGGACAGGGGGTCAGATACTGTCCTTTCACACTCTGGGACAGTGGGTCAGACACTGTCCTTTCACACTCTGGGACAGTGGGTCAGACGCTGTCCTTTCACACTCTGGGACAGGGGGTCAGACACTGTCCTTTCACACTCTGGGACAGTGGGTCAGACACTGTCCATTCACACTCTGCGACAGTGGGTCAGACACTGTCCTTTCACACTGTGGGAAAGTGGGTCAGACACTGTCCTTTCAGACTGTGGGACAGTGGGTCAGACACTGTCCTTTCACACTCTGGGACAGTGGGTCAGACACTGTCCTTTCACACTCTGGGACAGTGGGTCAGACATCGTCCTTTCACTCTCTGGGACAGTGGGTCAGACACTGTCCTTTCACACTCTGGGACAGTGGGTCAGACACCGTTCTTTCATACTCTGGGACAGTGGGTCAGACACTGTCCTTTCACACTCTGGGACAGTGTGTCAGACACTGTCCTTTCACACTCTGGGACAGTGGGTCAGACACTGTCCTTTCACACTCTGTGACAGTGGGTCAGACACTGTCCTTTCACACTCTGGGACAGTGGGTCAGACACTGTCCTTTCACACTCTGGGACAGTGGGTCAGACACTGTCCTTTCGCACTCTGTGACAGTGGGTCAAACACTGTCCTTTCCCACACTGCGACAGTGGATTTTTTTTAAAATTCGTTCACGGGATGTGGGCGTCGCTGGCGAGGCCGGCATTTATTGCCCATCCCTAATTGCCCTCGAGAAGGTGGTGGTGAGCTGCCTTCTTGAACCGCTGCAGACCGTGTGGTGACGGTTCTCCCACAGTGCTGTTAGGAAGGGAGTTCCAGGATTTTGACCCAGCGACAATGAAGGAACGGCGATATATTTCCAAGTCGGGATGGTGTGTGACTTGGAGGGGAATGTGCAGGTGGTGTTGTTCCCATGTGCCTGCTGCCCTTGTCCTTCTAGGTGGTAGAGGTCGTGGGTTTGGGAGGTGCTGTCGAAGAAGCCTTGGCGTGTTGCTGCAGCGCATCCTGTGGATGGTGCACACTGCAGCCACAGAGCGCCGGTGGTGAAGGGAGTGAATGTTTAGGGTGGTGGATGGGGTGCCAATCAAGCGGGCTGCTTTATCTTGGATGGTGTCGAGCTTCTTGAGTGTTGTTGGAGCTGCGCTCATCCAGGCAAGTGGAGAGTATTCCATCACACTCCTGACTTGTGCCTTGTAGATGGTGGAAAGGCTTTGGGGAGTCAGGAGGTGAGTCACTCGACGCAGAATACCCAGCCTCTGACCTGCTCTCGTAGCCACAGTATTTATATGGCTGGTCCAGTTAAGTTTCTGGTCAATGGTGACCCCTAGGATGTTGATGGTGGGGGATTCGGCAATGGTAATGCCGTTGAATGTCAAGGGGAGGTGGTTAGACTCTCTCTTGTTGGAGATGGTCACACTCTGCGACAGTGGGTCAGACACTGTCCTTTCGCACTCTGCGACAGTGGGTCACACACTGTCCTTTCACACTCTGCGACAGTGGGTCAGACACTGTCCTTTCACACTCTGGGACAGTGGGTCAGACACTGTCCTTTCACACTCTGGGACAGTGGGTCAGACACTGTCCTTTCACACTGTGGGAAAGTGGGTCGGACACTGTCCTTTCACACTGTGGGACAGTGGGTCAGACACTGTCCTTTCACACTCTGGGACAGTGGGTCAGACACTGTCCTTTCACACTGTGGGAAAGTGGGTCGGACACTGTCCTTTCACACTCTGGGACAGTGGGTCAGACACTGTCCTTTCACACTGTGGGACAGTGGGTCAGACACTGTCCTTTCACACTCTGGGACAGTGGTCAGACATCGTCCTTTCACACTCTGGGACAGTGGGTCAGACACTGTCCTTTCACACTCTGGGACAGTGGGTCTGACACTGTCCTTTCGCACTCTGGGACAGTGGGTCAGACACTGTCCTTTCACACTCTGGGACAGTGGGTCAGACACTAACATTTCACACACTGGCACAGTGGGTCAGACACTGTCCTTTCACACTCTGGGACAGTGGGTCAGACACCGTCCTTTCACACTGTGGGACAGTGATTCAGACACTGTCCTTTCACACTCTCGGACAGTGGGTCAGACATCGTCCTTTCACACTCTGGGACAGTGGGTGAGACACTGTCCTTTCACACTCTGGGACAGTGGGTCAGACACTTTCACACTCTGGGACAGTGGGTCAGACACTGTCCTTTCGCACTCTGGGTCAGTGGGTCAGACACTGTCCTTTCACACTCTGGGACAGTGGGTCAGACACTGACCTTTCACACTCTGGGACAGTGGGTCAGACACTGTCCTTTCTCACTCTGGGACAGTGGATCAGACACCGTCCTTTCACACTCTGGGACAGTGGGTGAGACACTGTCCTTTCACACTCTGGGACAGTGGGTCGGACACTGTCCTTTCACACCCTGTGACAGTGGGTCGGACACTGTCCTTTCACACTCTGGGACAGTGGGTAAGACACTGTCCTTTCACACTCTGGGACAGTGGGTCAGACACTGTCCTTTCACACTCTGGGACAGTGAGTCAGACACTGTCCTTTCACACTGTGGGACAGTGGGTCAGACACTGTCCTTTCACACTCTGGGACAGTGGGTCAGACACTGTCCTTTCACACTCTGGGACAGTGGGTCAGACACTGTCCTTTCGCACTCTGGGACAGTGAGTCAGACACTGTCCTTTCACACTGTGGGACAGTGGGTCAGACACTGTCCTTTCACACTGTGGGACAGTGGGTCAGACACTGTCCTTTCACACTCTGGGACACTGGGTCAGACACTGTCCTTTCACACTCTGGGACAGTGGGTCAGACACTGTCCTTTCACACTCTGGGACAGTGGGTCAGACACTGTCCTTTCACACTCTGGGACAGTGGGTCAGACACTGTCCTTTCACACTCTGGGACAGTGGGTCAGACGCTGTCCTTTCACACTCTGGGACAGGGGGTCAGACACTGTCCTTTCACACTCTGGGACAGTGGGTCAGACACTGTCTTTTCACACTATGGGACAGTGGGTCAGACACTGTCCTTTCACACTCTGGGACAGTGGGTCAGACACTGTCCTCTCACACTCTGGGACAGTGGGTCAGACATCGTCCTTTCACACTCTGGGACAGTGGGTCAGACACTGTCCTTTCACACTCTGGGACAGTGGGTCAGACACTGTCCTTTCACACTCTGGGACAGTGGGTGAGACACTGTCCTTTCACACTCTGGGACAGTGGGTCAGGCACTGTCCTTTCACACTCTGTGACAGTGGGTCGGACACTGTCCTTTCACACCCTGTGACAGTGGGTCGGTCACTGTCCTTTCACACTCTGGGACAGTGGTTCAGACACTCTCCTTTCAAACTCTGGGACACTGGGTCAGACACTGTCCTTTCACACTCTGTGACAGTGGGTCGGACACTGTCCTTTCAAACTCTGGGACAGTGGGTCAGACACTCTCCTTTCACACTCTGGGACAGTGGGTCAGACACTGTCCTTTCACACTCTGGGACAGTGGGTCAGACACTGTCCTTTCACACTCTGGGACAGGGGGTCAGACACTGTCCTTTCACACTGTGGGACAGTGGGTCAGACACTGTCCTTTCACACTCTGGGACAGTGGGTCAGACGCTGTCCTTTCAAACTCTGGGACAGTGGGTCAGACACTGTCCTTTCACACTCTGTGACAGTGGGTCGGACACTGTCCTTTCAAACTCTGGGACAGTGGGTCAGACACTGTCCTTTCACACTCTGGGACAGTGGGTCAGACACTGTCCTTTCACACTCTGGGACAGTGGGTCAGACACTGTCCTTTCACACTCTGGGACAGTGGGTCAGACACTCTCCTTTCACACTCTGGGACAGTGGGTCAGACACTGTCCTTTCACACTGTGGGACAGTGGGTCAGACACTGTCCTTTCACACTCTGGGACAGTGGGTCAGACACTGTCCTTTCACACTCTGGGACAGTGGGTCAGACACTGTCCATTCACACTCTGGGACAGTGGGTCAGACGCTGTCCTTTCGCACTCTGGGACAGGGGGTCAGACACTGTCCTTTCACACTCTGGGACAGTGGGTCAGACACTGTCCTTTCACACTCTGGGACAGTGGGTCAGACACTGTCCTTTCACACTCTGGGACAGTGGGTCAGACACTGTCCTTTCACACTGTGGGACAGTGGGTCAGACACTGTCCTTTCACACTCTGGGACAGTGGGTCAGACACTGTCCTTTCACACTCTGGGACAGTGGGTCTGACAATGTCCTTTAGCACTCTGGGACAGTGGGTTAGACACTGTCCTTTCACACTCTGGGATAGTGGGTCAGACACTGAACTTTCACACTCTGGGACAGTGGGTCTGACACTGTCCTTTCACACTCTGGGACAGTGGGTCAAACACCGTCCTTTCACACTGTGGAACAGTGATTCAGACACTGTCCTTTCACACTCTGGGACAGTGCGTCAGACATCGTCCTTTCACACTCTGGGACAGTGGGTCAGACACTGTCCTTTCACACTCTGGGATAGTGGGTCAGACACTGTCCTTTCACACTCTGGGGACAGTGGGTCAGACACTGTCCTTTCACACTCTGGGACAGTGGGTCAGACACTGTCCTTTCACACTCTGGGGACAGTGGGTCAGACACTGTCCTTTCACACTCTGGGAAAATGGGTCAGACACTGTCCTTTCGCAGTCTGGGACAGTGAGTCAGACACTGTCCTTTCACACTGTGGGACAGTGGGTCAGACACTGTCCTTTCACACTCTGGGACAGTGGGTCAGACACTGTCCTTTCAGACTCTGGGACAGTGGGTCAGACACTGTCCTTTCGCACTCTGGGACAGTGAGTCAGACACTGTCCTTTCACACTGTGGGACAGTGGGTCAGACACTGTCCTTTCACACTCTGGGACAGTGGGTCAGACACTGTCCTTTCACACTCTGGGACAGTGGGTCAGACACTGTCCTTTCACACTCTGGGACAGTGGGTCAGACACTGTCCTTTCACACTCTGCGACAGTGGGTCAGACACTGTCCTTTCACACTCTGGGACAGTGGGTCAGACACTGTCCTTTCACACTGTGGGACAGTGGGTCAGACACTGTCCTTTCACACTCTGGGACGGTGGGTCAGACACTGTCCTTTCACACTCTGGGACAGTGGGTCAGACACTGTCCTTTCACACTCTGGGACAGTGGGTCAGACACTGTCCTTTCACACTGTGGGACAGTGGGTCAGACACTGTCCTTTCACACTCTGCGACAGTGGGTCAGACACTGTCCTTTCATACTCTGGGACAGTGGGTCAGACACTGTCCTTTCACACTCTGGGACAGTGGGTCAGACACTGTCCTTTCACACTCTGGGACAGTGGGTCAGACACTATCCTTTCACACTCTGGGAAGTGGGTCAGACATCGTCCTTTCACACTGTGGGACAGTGGGTCAGACACTGTCCTTTCACACTCTGGGACAGTGGGTCAGACGCTGTCCTTTCACACTGTGGGACAGTGGGTCAGACACTGTCCTTTCACACTCTGGGACAGTGCGTCAGGCACTGTCCTTTCACACTCTGGGACAGTGGGTCAGACGATGTCCTTTCACACTCTGGGACAGGGGGTCAGACACTGTCCTTTCACACTCTGGGACAGTGGGTCAGACACTGTCCTTTCACACTCTGGGACAGTGGGTCAGACGCTGTCCTTTCACACTCTGGGACAGGGGGTCAGACACTGTCCTTTCACACTCTTGGACAGTGGGTCAGACGCTGTCCTTTCACACTCTGGGACAGTGGGTCAGACGCTGTCCTTTCACACTCTGGGACAGGGGGTCAGACACTGTCCTTTCACACTCTGGGACAGTGGGTCAGACTCTGTCCTTTCACACTCTGGGACAGTGGGTCAGACACTGTCCTTTCACACTCTGGGACAGTGGGTCAGACACTGTCCTTTCACACTCTGGGACAGTGGGTCAGACACTGTCCTTTCACACTCTGGGACAGTGGGTCAGACACTGTCCTTTCACACTCTCGGACAGTGGGTCAGACACTGTCCTTTCACACTCTGGAACAGTGGGTCAGACACTGTCCTTTCACACTCTGGGACAGTGGGTCAGACGCTGTCCTTTCACACTCTGGGACAGTGGGTCAGACACTGTCCTTTCACACTCTGGGACAGTGGGTCAGACATCGTCCTTTCACACTCTGGGACAGTGGGTCAGACACTGTCCTTTCACACTCTGGGACAGTGGGTCTGACACTGTCCTTTCGCACTCTGGGACAGTGGGTCAGACACTGTCCTTTCGCACTCTGGGACAGTGGGTCAGACACTGTCCTTTCACACTCTGGGACAGTGGGTCAGACACTGACCTTTCACACTCTGGGACAGTGGGTCAGACACTGTCCTTTCTCACTCTGGGACAGTGGATCAGACACCGTCCTTTCACACTCTGGGACAGTGGGTCAGACACTGTCCTTTCACACTCTGGGACAGTGGGTCAGACACTGTCCTTTCACACTCTGGGACAGTGGGTCAGACACTGTCCTTTCACACTCTGGGACAGTGGGTCAGGCACTGTCCTTTCACACTCTGTGACAGTGGGTCGGTCACTGTCCTTTCACACTCTGGGACAGTGGTTCAGACACTCTCCTTTCAAACTCTGGGACACTGGGTCAGACACTGTCCTTTCACACTCTGTGACAGTGGGTCGGACACTGTCCTTTCAAACTCTGGGACAGTGGGTCAGACACTCTCCTTTCACACTCTGGGACAGTGGGTCAGACACTGTCCTTTCACACTCTGGGACAGTGGGTCAGACACTGTCCTTTCACACTCTGGGACAGGGGGTCAGACACTGTCCTTTCACACTCTGGGACAGTGGGTCAGACACTGTCCTTTCACACTCTGGGACAGTGGGTCAGACGCTGTCCTTTCACACTCTGGGACAGGGGGTCAGACACTGTCCTTTCACACTCTGGGACAGTGGGTGAGACGCTGTCCTTTCACACTCTGGGACAGTGGGTCAGACGCTGTCCTTTCACACTCTGGGACAGGGGGTCAGACACTGTCCTTTCACACTCTGGGACAGTGGGTCAGACTCTGTCCTTTCACACTCTGGGACAGTGGGTCAGACACTGTCCTTTCACACTCTGGGACAGTGGGTCAGACACTGTCCTTTCACACTCTGGGACAGTGGGTCAGACACTGTCCTTTCACACTCTGGGACAGTGGGTCAGACACTGTCCTTTCACACTCTCGGACAGTGGGTCAGACACTGTCCTTTCACACTCTGGGACAGTGGGTCAGACACTGTCCTTTCACACTCTGGGACAGTGGGTCAGACGCTGTCCTTTCACACTGTGGGACAGTGGGTCAGACACTGTCCTTTCACACTCTGGGACAGTGCGTCAGGGACTGTCCTTTCACACTCTGGGACAGTGGGTCAGACGCTGTCCTTTCACACTCTGGGACAGGGGGTCAGACACTGTCCTTTCACACTCTGGGACAGTGGGTCAGACACTGTCCTTTCACACTCTGGGACAGGGGGTCAGACACTGTCATTTCACACTCTGGGACAGTGGGTCAGACGCTGTCCTTTCAAACTCTGGGACAGTGGGTCAGACACTGTCCTTTCACACTCTGGGACAGTGGGTCAGACACTGTCCTTTCACACTCTGGGACAGTGGGTCAGACATCGTCCTTTCACACTCTGGGACAGTGGGTCAGACACTGTCCTCTCACACTCTGGGACAGTGGGTCTGACAATGTCCTTTAGCACTCTGGGACAGTGGGTTAGACACTGTCCTTTCACACTCTGGGATAGTGGGTCAGACACTGAACTTTCACACTCTGGGACAGTGGGTCTGACACTGTCCTTTCACACTCTGGGACAGTGGATCAAACACCGTCCTTTCACACTGTGGGACAGTGATTCAGACACTGTCCTTTCACACTCTGGGACAGTGCGTCAGACATCGTCCTTTCACACTCTGGGACAGTGGGTCAGACACTGTCCTTTCACACTCTGGGATAGTGGGTCAGACACTGTCCTTTCACACTCTGGGGACAGTGGGTCAGACACTGTCCTTTCACACTCTGGGACAGTGGGTCAGACACTGTCCTTTCACACTCTGGGGACAGTGGGTCAGACACTGTCCTTTCACACTCTGGGACAATGGGTCAGACACTGTCCTTTCGCAGTCTGGGACAGTGAGTCAGACACTGTCCTTTCACACTGTGGGACAGTGGGTCAGACACTGTCCTTTCACACTCTGGGACAGTGGGTCAGACACTGTCCTTTCAGACTCTGGGACAGTGGGTCAGACACTGTCCTTTCCACTGTGGGACAGTGGGTCAGACACTGTCCTTTCACACTCTGGGACAGTGGGTCAGACACTGTCCTTTCACACTCTGGGACAGTGGGTCAGACACTGTCCTTTCGCACTCTGGGACAGTGAGTCAGACACTGTCCTTTCACACTGTGGGACAGTGGGTCAGACACTGTCCTTTCACACTCTGGGACAGTGGGTCAGACACTGTCCTTTCACACTCTGGGACAGTGGGTCAGACACTGTCCTTTCGCACTCTGGGACAGTGAGTCAGACACTGTCCTTTCACACTGTGGGACAGTGGGTCAGACACTGTCCTTTCACACTCTGGGACAGTGGGTCAGACGCTGTCCTTTCACACTGTGGGACAGTGGGTCAGACACTGTCCTTTCACACTCTGGGACAGTGCGTCAGGCACTGTCCTTTCACACTCTGGGACAGTGGGTCAGACGATGTCCTTTCACACTCTGGGACAGGGGGTCAGACACCGTCCTTTCACACTCTGGGACAGTGGGTCAGACACTGTCCTTTCACACTCTGGGACAGTGGGTCAGACGCTGTCCTTTCACACTCTGGGACAGGGGGTCAGACACTGTCCTTTCACACTCTGGGACAGTGGGTCAGACGCTGTCCTTTCACACTCTGGGACAGTGGGTCAGACGCTGTCCTTTCACACTCTGGGACAGGGGGTCAGACACTGTCCTTTCACACTCTGGGACAGTGGGTCAGACTCTGTCCTTTCACACTCTGGGACAGTGGGTCAGACACTGTCCTTTCACACTCTGGGACAGTGGGTCAGACACTGTCCTTTCACACTCTGGGACAGTGGGTCAGACACTGTCCTTTCACACTCTGGGACAGTGGGTCAGACACTGTCCTTTCACACTCTCGGACAGTGGGTCAGACACTGTCCTTTCACACTCTGGGACAGTGGGTCAGACACTGTCCTTTCACACTCTGGGACAGTGGGTCAGACGCTGTCCTTTCACACTGTGGGACAGTGGGTCAGACACTGTCCTTTCACACTCTGGGACAGTGCGTCAGGCACTGTCCTTTCACACTCTGGGACAGTGGGTCAGACGCTGTCCTTTCACACTCTGGGACAGTGGGTCAGACACTGTCCTTTCACACTCTGGGACAGTGGGTCAGACACTGTCCTTTCACACTCTGGGACAGGGGGTCAGACACTGTCCTTTCACACTCTGGGACAGTGGGTCAGACACTGTCCTTTCACACTCTGGGACAGTGGGTCAGACGCTGTCCTTTCACACTCTGGGACAGTGGGTCAGACACTGTCCTTTCACACTGTGGGAAAGTGGGTCAGACACTGTCCTTTCGCACTGTGGGACAGTGGGTCAGACACTGTCCTTTCACACTCTGGGACAGTGGGTCAGACACTGTCCTTTCACACTCTGGGACAGTGGGTCAGACATCGTCCTTTCACACTCTGGGACAGTGGGTCAGACACTGTCCTTTCACACTCTGGGACAGTGGGTCTGACACTGTCCTTTCGCACTCTGGGACAGTGGGTCAGACACTGTCCTTTCGCACTCTGGGACAGTGGGTCAGACACTGTCCTTTCACACTCTGGGACAGTGGGTCAGACACTGACCTTTCACACTCTGGGACAGTGGGTCAGACACTGTCCTTTCTCACTCTGGGACAGTGGATCAGACACCGTCCTTTCACACTCTGGGACAGTGGGTCAGACACTGTCCTTTCACACTCTGGGACAGTGGGTCAGACACTGTCCTTTCACACTCTGGGACAGTGGGTGAGACACTGTCCTTTCACACTCTGGGACAGTGGGTCAGGCACTGTCCTTTCACACTCTGTGACAGTGGGTCGGACACTCTCCTTTCACACTCTGGGACAGTGGTTCAGACACTCTCCTTTCAAACTCTGGGACACTGGGTCAGACACTGTCCTTTCACACTCTGTGACAGTGGGTCGGACACTGTCCTTTCACAGTCTGGGACAGTGGGTCAGACACTGTCCTTTCAAACTCTGGGACAGTGGGTCAGACACTCTCCTTTCACACTCTGGGACAGTGGGTCAGACACTGTCCTTTCAAACTCTGGGACAGTGGGTCAGACACTCTCCTTTCACACTCTGGGACAGTGGGTCAGACACTGTCCTTTCACACTCTGGGACAGTGGGTCAGACACTGTCCTTTCAAACTCTGGGACAGTGGGTCAGACACTCTCCTTTCACACTCTGGGACAGTGGGTCAGACACTGTCCTTTCAAACTCTGGGACAGTGGGTCAGACACTCTCCTTTCACACTCTGGGACAGTGGGTCAGACACTGTCCTTTCACACTCTGGGACAGTGGGTCAGACACTGTCCTTTCACACTCTGGGACAGGGGGTCAGACACTGTCCTTTCACACTCTGGGACAGTGGGTCAGACACTGTCCTTTCACACTCTGGGACAGTGGGTCAGACGCTGTCCTTTCACACTCTGGGACAGGGGGTCAGACACTGTCCTTTCACACTCTGGGACAGTGGGTCAGACACTGTCCTTTCACACTCTCGGACAGTGGGTCAGACACTGTCCTTTCACACTCTGGGACAGTGGGTCAGACACTGTCCTTTCACACTCTGGGACAGTGGGTCAGACACTGTCCTTTCACACTGTGGGACAGTGGGTCAGACACTGTCCTTTCACACTCTGGGACAGTGCGTCAGGCACTGTCCTTTCACACTCTGGGACAGTGGGTCAGACGCTGTCCTTTCACACTCTGGGACAGGGGGTCAGACACTGTCCTTTCACACTCTGGGACAGTGGGTCAGACACTGTCCTTTCACACTCTGGGACAGGGGGTCAGACACTGTCCTTTCACACTCTGGGACAGTGGGTCAGACACTGTCCTTTCACACTCTGGGACAGTGGGTCAGACGCTGTCCTTTCACACTCTGGGACAGTGGGTCAGACACTGTCCTTTCACACTGTGGGAAAGTGGGTCAGACACTGTCCTTTCACACTGTGGGACAGTGGGTCAGACACTGTCCTTTCACACTCTGGGACAGTGGGTCAGACACTGTCCTTTCACACTCTGGGACAGTGCGTCAGACATCGTCCTTTCACACTCTGGGACAGTGGGTCAGACACTGTCCTTTCACACTCTGGGATAGTGGGTCAGACACTGTCCTTTCACACTCTGGGGACAGTGGGTCAGACACTGTCCTTTCACACTCTGGGACAGTGGGTCAGACACTGTCCTTTCACACTCTGGGGACAGTGGGTCAGACACTGTCCTTTCACACTCTGGGACAATGGGTCAGACACTGTCCTTTCGCAGTCTGGGACAGTGAGTCAGACACTGTCCTTTCACACTGTGGGACAGTGGGTCAGACACTGTCCTTTCACACTCTGGGACAGTGGGTCAGACACTGTCCTTTCAGACTCTGGGACAGTGGGTCAGACACTGTCCTTTCCACTGTGGGACAGTGGGTCAGACACTGTCCTTTCACACTCTGGGACAGTGGGTCAGACACTGTCCTTTCACACTCTGGGACAGTGGGTCAGACACTGTCCTTTCGCACTCTGGGACAGTGAGTCAGACACTGTCCTTTCACACTGTGGGACAGTGGGTCAGACACTGTCCTTTCACACTCTGGGACAGTGGGTCAGACACTGTCCTTTCACACTCTGGGACAGTGGGTCAGACACTGTCCTTTCGCACTCTGGGACAGTGAGTCAGACACTGTCCTTTCACACTGTGGGACAGTGGGTCAGACACTGTCCTTTCACACTCTGGGACAGTGGGTCAGACGCTGTCCTTTCACACTGTGGGACAGTGGGTCAGACACTGTCCTTTCACACTCTGGGACAGTGCGTCAGGCACTGTCCTTTCACACTCTGGGACAGTGGGTCAGACGATGTCCTTTCACACTCTGGGACAGGGGGTCAGACACCGTCCTTTCACACTCTGGGACAGTGGGTCAGACACTGTCCTTTCACACTCTGGGACAGTGGGTCAGACGCTGTCCTTTCACACTCTGGGACAGGGGGTCAGACACTGTCCTTTCACACTCTGGGACAGTGGGTCAGACGCTGTCCTTTCACACTCTGGGACAGTGGGTCAGACGCTGTCCTTTCACACTCTGGGACAGGGGGTCAGACACTGTCCTTTCACACTCTGGGACAGTGGGTCAGACTCTGTCCTTTCACACTCTGGGACAGTGGGTCAGACACTGTCCTTTCACACTCTGGGACAGTGGGTCAGACACTGTCCTTTCACACTCTGGGACAGTGGGTCAGACACTGTCCTTTCACACTCTGGGACAGTGGGTCAGACACTGTCCTTTCACACTCTCGGACAGTGGGTCAGACACTGTCCTTTCACACTCTGGGACAGTGGGTCAGACACTGTCCTTTCACACTCTGGGACAGTGGGTCAGACGCTGTCCTTTCACACTGTGGGACAGTGGGTCAGACACTGTCCTTTCACACTCTGGGACAGTGCGTCAGGCACTGTCCTTTCACACTCTGGGACAGTGGGTCAGACGCTGTCCTTTCACACTCTGGGACAGTGGGTCAGACACTGTCCTTTCACACTCTGGGACAGTGGGTCAGACACTGTCCTTTCACACTCTGGGACAGGGGGTCAGACACTGTCCTTTCACACTCTGGGACAGTGGGTCAGACACTGTCCTTTCACACTCTGGGACAGTGGGTCAGACGCTGTCCTTTCACACTCTGGGACAGTGGGTCAGACACTGTCCTTTCACACTGTGGGAAAGTGGGTCAGACACTGTCCTTTCGCACTGTGGGACAGTGGGTCAGACACTGTCCTTTCACACTCTGGGACAGTGGGTCAGACACTGTCCTTTCACACTCTGGGACAGTGGGTCAGACATCGTCCTTTCACACTCTGGGACAGTGGGTCAGACACTGTCCTTTCACACTCTGGGACAGTGGGTCTGACACTGTCCTTTCGCACTCTGGGACAGTGGGTCAGACACTGTCCTTTCGCACTCTGGGACAGTGGGTCAGACACTGTCCTTTCACACTCTGGGACAGTGGGTCAGACACTGACCTTTCACACTCTGGGACAGTGGGTCAGACACTGTCCTTTCTCACTCTGGGACAGTGGATCAGACACCGTCCTTTCACACTCTGGGACAGTGGGTCAGACACTGTCCTTTCACACTCTGGGACAGTGGGTCAGACACTGTCCTTTCACACTCTGGGACAGTGGGTGAGACACTGTCCTTTCACACTCTGGGACAGTGGGTCAGGCACTGTCCTTTCACACTCTGTGACAGTGGGTCGGACACTCTCCTTTCACACTCTGGGACAGTGGTTCAGACACTCTCCTTTCAAACTCTGGGACACTGGGTCAGACACTGTCCTTTCACACTCTGTGACAGTGGGTCGGACACTGTCCTTTCACAGTCTGGGACAGTGGGTCAGACACTGTCCTTTCAAACTCTGGGACAGTGGGTCAGACACTCTCCTTTCACACTCTGGGACAGTGGGTCAGACACTGTCCTTTCAAACTCTGGGACAGTGGGTCAGACACTCTCCTTTCACACTCTGGGACAGTGGGTCAGACACTGTCCTTTCACACTCTGGGACAGTGGGTCAGACACTGTCCTTTCAAACTCTGGGACAGTGGGTCAGACACTCTCCTTTCACACTCTGGGACAGTGGGTCAGACACTGTCCTTTCAAACTCTGGGACAGTGGGTCAGACACTCTCCTTTCACACTCTGGGACAGTGGGTCAGACACTGTCCTTTCACACTCTGGGACAGTGGGTCAGACACTGTCCTTTCACACTCTGGGACAGGGGGTCAGACACTGTCCTTTCACACTCTGGGACAGTGGGTCAGACACTGTCCTTTCACACTCTGGGACAGTGGGTCAGACGCTGTCCTTTCACACTCTGGGACAGGGGGTCAGACACTGTCCTTTCACACTCTGGGACAGTGGGTCAGACACTGTCCTTTCACACTCTCGGACAGTGGGTCAGACACTGTCCTTTCACACTCTGGGACAGTGGGTCAGACACTGTCCTTTCACACTCTGGGACAGTGGGTCAGACACTGTCCTTTCACACTGTGGGACAGTGGGTCAGACACTGTCCTTTCACACTCTGGGACAGTGCGTCAGGCACTGTCCTTTCACACTCTGGGACAGTGGGTCAGACGCTGTCCTTTCACACTCTGGGACAGGGGGTCAGACACTGTCCTTTCACACTCTGGGACAGTGGGTCAGACACTGTCCTTTCACACTCTGGGACAGGGGGTCAGACACTGTCCTTTCACACTCTGGGACAGTGGGTCAGACACTGTCCTTTCACACTCTGGGACAGTGGGTCAGACGCTGTCCTTTCACACTCTGGGACAGTGGGTCAGACACTGTCCTTTCACACTGTGGGAAAGTGGGTCAGACACTGTCCTTTCACACTGTGGGACAGTGGGTCAGACACTGTCCTTTCACACTCTGGGACAGTGGGTCACACACTGTCCTTTCACACTCTGGGACAGTGGGTCAGACATCGTCCTTTCACACTCTGGGACAGTGGGTCAGACACTGTCCTTTCACACTCTGAGACAGTGGGTCTGACACTGTCCTTTCTCACTCTGGGACAGTGGGTCAGACACTGTCCTTTCGCACTCTGGGACAGTGGGTCAGACACTGTCCTTTCACACTCTGGGACAGTGGGTCAGACACTGACCTTTCACACTCTGGGACAGTGGGTCAGACACTGTCCTTTCTCACTCTGGGACAGTGGATCAGACACCGTCCTTTCACACTCTGGGACAGTGGGTCAGACACTGTCCTTTCACACTCTGGGACAGTGGGTCAGACACTGTCCTTTCACACTCTGGGACAGTGGGTGAGACACTGTCCTTTCACACTCTGGGACAGTGGGTCAGGCACTGTCCTTTCACACTCTGTGACAGTGGGTCGGACACTGTCCTTTCTCACTCTGGGACAGTGGATCAGACACCGTCCTTTCACACTCTGGGACAGTGGGTCAGACACTGTCCTTTCACACTCTGGGACAGTGGGTCAGACACCGTCCTTTCACACTCTGGGACAGTGGGTCAGACACTGTCCTTTCACACTCTGGGACAGTTGGTCAGACATCGTCCTTTCACACTCTGGGACAGTGGGTCAGACACTGTCCTCTCACACTCTGGGACAGTGGGTCTGACAATATCCTTTAGCACTCTGGGACAGTGGGTTAGACACTGTCCTTTCACACTCTGGGATAGTGGGTCAGACACTGAACTTTCACACTCTGGGACAGTGGGTCTGACACTGTCCTTTCACACTCTGGGACAGTGGATCAAACACCGTCCTTTCACACTGTGGGACAGTGATTCAGACACTGTCCTTTCACACTCTGGGACAGTGCGTCAGACATCGTCCTTTCACACTCTGGGACAGTGGGTCAGACACTGTCCTTTCACACTCTGGGATAGTGGGTCAGACACTGTCCTTTCACACTCTGGGGACAGTGGGTCAGACACTGTCCTTTCACACTCTGGGACAGTGGGTCAGACACTGTCCTTTCACACTCTGGGGACAGTGGGTCAGACACTGTCCTTTCACACTCTGGGACAATGGGTCAGACACTGTCCTTTCGCAGTCTGGGACAGTGAGTCAGACACTGTCCTTTCACACTGTGGGACAGTGGGTCAGACACTGTCCTTTCACACTCTGGGACAGTGGGTCAGACACTGTCCTTTCAGACTCTGGGACAGTGGGTCAGACACTGTCCTTTCCACTGTGGGACAGTGGGTCAGACACTGTCCTTTCACACTCTGGGACAGTGGGTCAGACACTGTCCTTTCACACTCTGGGACAGTGGGTCAGACACTGTCCTTTCGCACTCTGGGACAGTGAGTCAGACACTGTCCTTTCACACTGTGGGACAGTGGGTCAGACACTGTCCTTTCACACTCTGGGACAGTGGGTCAGACACTGTCCTTTCACACTCTGGGACAGTGGGTCAGACACTGTCCTTTCGCACTCTGGGACAGTGAGTCAGACACTGTCCTTTCACACTGTGGGACAGTGGGTCAGACACTGTCCTTTCACAGTCTGGGACAGTGGGTCAGACACTGTCCTTTCACACTCTGGGACAGTGGGTCAGACACTGTCCTTTCACACTCTGGGACAGTGGGTCAGACACTGTCCTTTCACACTCTGGGACAGTGGGTCAGACACTGTCCTTTCGCACTCTGGGACAGTGGGTCAGACACTGTCCTTTCACACTGTGGGACAGTGGGTCAGACACTGTCCTTTCACACTCTGGGACAGTGGGTCAGACACTGTCCTTTCACACTCTGGGACAGTGGGTCAGACACTGTCCTTTCACACTCTGGGAAGTGGGTCAGACATCGTCCTTTCACCCTCTGGGACAGTGGGTCAGACACTGTCCTTTCACACTCTGGGACAGTGGGTCAGACGCTGTCCTTTCACACTGTGGGACAGTGGGTCAGACACTGTCCTTTCACACTCTGGGACAGTGCGTCATGCACTGTCCTTTCACACTCTGGGACAGTGGGTCAGACGATGTCCTTTCACACTCTGGGACAGGGGGTCAGACACTGTCCTTTCACACTCTGGGACAGTGGGTCAGACACTGTCCTTTCACACTCTGGGACAGTGGGTCAGACGCTGTCCTTTCACACTCTGGGACAGGGGGTCAGACACTGTCCTTTCACACTCTGGGACAGTGGGTCAGACGCTGTCCTTTCACACTCTGGGACAGTGGGTCAGACGCTGTCCTTTCACACTCTGGGACAGGGGGTCAGACACTGTCCTTTCACACTCTGGGACAGTGGGTCAGACTCTGTCCTTTCACACTCTGGGACAGTGGGTCAGACACTGTCCTTTCACACTCTGGGACAGTGGGTCAGACACTGTCCTTTCACACTCTGGGACAGTGGGTCAGACACTGTCCTTTCACACTCTGGGACAGTGGGTCAGACACTGTCCTTTCACACTGTGGGACAGTGGGTCAGACACTGTCCTTTCACACTCTGGGACAGTGGGTCAGACACTGTCCTTTCACACTCTGGGACAGTGGGTCAGACGCTGTCCTTTCACACTGTGGGACAGTGGGTCAGACACTGTCCTTTCACACTCTGGGACAGTGCGTCAGGCACTGTCCTTTCACACTCTGGGACAGTGGGTCAGACGCTGTCCTTTCACACTCTGGGACAGTGGGTCAGACACTGTCCTTTCACACTCTGGGACAGTGGGTCAGACACTGTCCTTTCACACTCTGGGACAGGGGGTCAGACACTGTCCTTTCACACTCTGGGACAGTGGGTCAGACACTGTCCTTTCACACTCTGGGACAGTGGGTCAGACGCTGTCCTTTCACACTCTGGGACAGTGGGTCAGACACTGTCCTTTCACACTGTGGGAAAGTGGGTCAGACACTGTCCTTTCACACTGTGGGACAGTGGGTCAGACACTGTCCTTTCACACTCTGGGACAGTGGGTCAGACACTGTCCTTTCACACTCTGGGACAGTGGGTCAGACATCGTCCTTTCACACTCTGTGACAGTGGGTCAGACACTGTCCTTTCACACTCTGGGACAGTGGGTCTGACACTGTCCTTTCGCACTCTGGGACAGTGGGTAAGACACTGTCCTTTCGCACTCTGGGACAGTGGGTCAGACACTGTCCTTTCACACTCTGGGACAGTGGGTCAGACACTGACCTTTCACACTCTGGGACAGTGGGTCAGACACTGTCCTTTCTCACTCTGGGACAGTGGATCAGACACCGTCCTTTCACACTCTGGGACAGTGGGTCAGACACTGTCCTTTCACACTCTGGGACAGTGGGTCAGACACTGTCCTTTCACACTCTGGGACAGTGGGTGAGACACTGTCCTTTCACACTCTGGGACAGTGGGTCAGGCACTGTCCTTTCACACTCTGTGACAGTGGGTCGGACACTGTCCTTTCACACCCTGTGACAGTGGGTCGGTCACTGTCCTTTCACACTCTGGGACAGTGGTTCAGACACTCTCCTTTCAAACTCTGGGACACTGGGTCAGACACTGTCCTTTCACACTCTGTGACAGTGGGTCGGACACTGTCCTTTCAAACTCTGGGACAGTGGGTCAGACACTCTCCTTTCACACTCTGGGACAGTGGGTCAGACACTGTCCTTTCACACTCTGGGACAGTGGGTCAGACACTGTCCTTTCACACTCTGGGACAGGGGGTCAGACACTGTCCTTTCACACTCTGGGACAGTGGGTCAGACACTGTCCTTTCACACTCTGGGACAGTGGGTCAGACGCTGTCCTTTCACACTCTGGGACAGGGGGTCAGACACTGTCCTTTCACACTCTGGGACAGTGGGTCAGACGCTGTCCTTTCACACTCTGGGACAGTGGGTCAGAAGCTGTCCTTTCACACTCTGGGACAGGGGGTCAGACACTGTCCTTTCACACTCTGGGACAGTGGGTCAGACTCTGTCCTTTCACACTCTGGGACAGTGGGTCAGACACTGTCCTTTCACACTCTGGGACAGTGGGTCAGACACTGTCCTTTCACACTCTGGGACAGTGGGTCAGACACTGTCCTTTCACACTCTGGGACAGTGGGTCAGACACTGTCCTTTCACACTCTCGGACAGTGGGTCAGACAATGTCCATTCACACTCTGGGACAGTGGGTCAGACACTGTCCTTTCACACTCTGGGACAGTGGGTCAGACGCTGTCCTTTCACACTGTGGGACAGTGGGTCAGACACTGTCCTTTCACACTCTGGGACAGTGCATCAGGCACTGTCCTTTCACACTCTGGGACAGTGGGTCAGACGCTGTCCTTTCACACTCTGGGACAGGGGGTCAGACACTGTCCTTTCACACTCTGGGACATTGGGTCAGACACTGTCCTTTCACACTCTGGGACAGGGGGTCAGACACTGTCCTTTCACACTCTGGGACAGTGGGTCAGACACTGTCCTTTCACACTCTGGGACAGTGGGTCAGACGCTGTCCTTTCACACTCTGGGACAGTGGGTCAGACACTGTCCTTTCACACTGTGGGAAAGTGGGTCAGACACTGTCCTTTCACACTGTGGGACAGTGGGTCACACACTGTCCTTTCACACTCTGGGACAGTGGGTCACACACTGTCCTTTCACACTCTGGGACAGTGGGTCAGACATCGTCCTTTCACACTCTGGGACAGTGGGTCAGACACTGTCCTTTCACACTCTGAGACAGTGGGTCTGACACTGTCCTTTCTCACTCTGGGACAGTGGGTCAGACACTGTCCTTTCGCACTCTGGGACAGTGGGTCAGACACTGTCCTTTCACACTCTGGGACAGTGGGTCAGACACTGACCTTTCACACTCTGGGACAGTGGGTCAGACACTGTCCTTTCTCACTCTGGGACAGTGGATCAGACACCGTCCTTTCACACTCTGGGACAGTGGGTCAGACACTGTCCTTTCACACTCTGGGACAGTGGGTCAGACACTGTCCTTTCACACTCTGGGACAGTGGGTGAGACACTGTCCTTTCACACTCTGGGACAGTGGGTCAGGCACTGTCCTTTCACACTCTGTGACAGTGGGTCGGTCACTGTCCTTTCACACTCTGGGACAGTGGGTCAGACACTCTCCTTTCAAACTCTGGGACACTGGGTCAGACACTGTCCTTTCACACTCTGTGACAGTGGGTCGGACACTGTCCTTTCAAACTCTGGGACAGTGGGTCAGACACTCTCCTTTCACACTCTGGGACAGTGGGTCAGACACTGTCCTTTCACACTCTGGGACAGTGGGTCAGACACTGTCCTTTCACAGTCTGGGACAGTGGGTCAGACACTCTCCTTTCACACTCTGGGACAGTGGGTCAGACACTGTCCTTTCACACTGTGGGACAGTGGGTCAGACACTGTCCTTTCACACTCTGGGACAGTGGGTCAGACACTGTCCTTTCACACTCTGGGACAGTGGGTCAGACACTGTCCTTTCACACTCTGGGACAGTGGGTCAGACGCTGTCCTTTCACACTCTGAGACAGGGGGTCAGACACTGTCCTTTCACACTCTGGGACAGTGGGTCAGACACTGTCCTTTCACACTCTGGGACAGTGAGTCAGACACTGTCCTTTCACACTGTGGGAAAGTGGGTCGGACACTGTCCTTTCACACTGTGGGACTGTGGGTCAGACACTGTCCTTTCACACTCTGGGACAGTGGGTCAGACACTGTCCTTTCACACTCTGGGACAGTGGTCAGACATCGTCCTTTCACACTCTGGGACAGTGGGTCAGACACTGTCCTTTCACACTCTGGGACAGTGGGTCTGACACTGTCCTTTCGCACTCTGGGACAGTGGGTCAGACACTGTCCTTTCACACTCTGGGACAGTGGGTCAGACACTAACATTTCACACTCTGGCACAGTGGGTCAGACACTGTCCTTTCACACTCTGGGACAGTGGGTCAGACACCGTCCTTTCACACTGTGGGACAGTGATTCAGACACTGTCCTTTCACACTCTCGGACAGTGGGTCAGACATCGTCCTTTCACACTCTGGGACAGTGGGTCAGACACTTTCACACTCTGGGACAGTGGGTCAGACACTGTCCTTTCGCACTCTGGGACAGTGGGTCAGACACTGTCCTTTCACACTCTGGGACAGTGGGTCAGACACTGACCTTTCACACTCTGGGACAGTGGGTCAGACACTGTCCTTTCTCACTCTGGGACAGTGGATCAGACACCGTCCTTTCACACTCTGGGACAGTGGGTGAGACACTGTCCTTTCACACTCTGGGACAGTGGGTCAGACACTGTCCTTTCACACTCTGTGACAGTGGGTCAGACACTGTCCTTTCACACTCTGGGACAGTGGGTCAGACACTGTCCTTTCACACTCTGGGACAGTGGGTCAGACACTGTCCTTTCACACTCTGGGACAGTGAGTCAGACACTGTCCTTTCACACTGTGGGACAGTGGGTCAGACACTGTCCTTTCACACTCTGGGACAGTGGGTCAGACACTGTCCTTTCACACTCTGGGACAGTGGGTCAGACACTGTCCTTTCGCACTCTGGGACAGTGAGTCAGACACTGTCCTTTCACACTGTGGGACAGTGGGTCAGACACTGTCCTTTCACAGTCTGGGACAGTGGGTCAGACACTGTCCTTTCACACTCTGGGACAGTGGGTCAGACACTGTCCTTTCACACTCTGGGACAGTGGGTCAGACACTGTCCTTTCACACTCTGGGACAGTGGGTCAGACACTGTCCTTTCACACTCTGGGACAGTGGGTCAGACACTGTCCTTTCACACTCTGGGACAGTGGGTCAGACGCTGTCCTTTCACACTCTGGGACAGGGGGTCAGACACTGTCCTTTCACACTGTGGGAAAGTGGGTCAGACACTGTCCTTTCACACTGTGGGACAGTGGGTCAGACACTGTCCTTTCACACTCTGGGACAGTGGGTCAGACACTGTCCTTTCACACTCTGGGACAGTGGGTCAGACATCGTCCTTTCACACTCTGGGACAGTGGGTCAGACACTGTCCTTTCACACTCTGGGACAGTGGGTCAGACACTGTCCTTTCACACTCTGGGACAGTGGGTGAGACACTGTCCTTTCACACTCTGGGACAGTGGGTCAGGCACTGTCCTTTCACACTCTGTGACAGTGGGTCGGACACTGTCCTTTCACACCCTGTGACAGTGGGTCGGTCACTGTCCTTTCACACTCTGGGACAGTGGTTCAGACACTCTCCTTTCAAACTCTGGGACACTGGGTCAGACACTGTCCTTTCACACTCTGTGACAGTGGGTCGGACACTGTCCTTTCAAACTCTGGGACAGTGGGTCAGACACTCTCCTTTCACACTCTGGGACAGTGGGTCAGACACTGTCCTTTCACACTCTGGGACAGTGGGTCAGACACTGTCCTTTCACACTCTGGGACAGGGGGTCAGACACTGTCCTTTCACACTCTGGGACAGTGGGTCAGACACTGTCCTTTCACACTCTGGGACAGTGGGTCAGACGCTGTCCTTTCACACTCTGGGACAGGGGGTCAGACACTGTCCTTTCACACTCTGGGACAGTGGGTCAGACGCTGTCCTTTCACACTCTGGGACAGTGGGTCAGACGCTGTCCTTTCACACTCTGGGACAGGGGGTCAGACACTGTCCTTTCACACTCTGGGACAGTGGGTCAGACTCTGTCCTTTCACACTCTGGGACAGTGGGTCAGACACTGTCCTTTCACACTCTGGGACAGTGGGTCAGACACTGTCCTTTCACACTCTGGGACAGTGGGTCAGACACTGTCCTTTCACACTCTGGGACAGTGGGTCAGACACTGTCCTTTCACACTCTCGGACAGTGGGTCAGACACTGTCCTTTCACACTCTGGGACAGTGGGTCAGACACTGTCCTTTCACACTCTGGGACAGTGCGTCAGGCACTGTCCTTTCACACTCTGGGACAGTGGGTCAGACGCTGTCCTTTCACACTCTGGGAAAGGGGGTCAGACACTGTCCTTTCACACTCTTGGACAGTGGGTCAGACACTGTCCTTTCACACTCTGGGACAGGGGGTCAGACACTGTCCTTTCACACTCTGGGACAGTGGGTCAGACACTGTCCTTTCACACTCTGGGACAGTGGGTCAGACGCTGTCCTTTCACACTCTGGGACAGTGGGTCAGACACTGTCCTTTCACACTGTGGGAAAGTGGGTCAGACACTGTCCTTTCACACTGTGGGACAGTGGGTCAGACACTTTCCTTTCACACTCTGGGACAGTGGGTCAGACACTGTCCTTTCACACTCTGGGACAGTGGGTCAGACATCGTCCTTTCACACTCTGGGACAGTGGGTCAGACACTGTCCTTTCACACTCTGAGACAGTGGGTCTGACACTGTCCTTTCTCACTCTGGGACAGTGGGTCAGACACTGTCCTTTCGCACTCTGGGACAGTGGGTCAGACACTGTCCTTTCACACTCTGGGACAGTGGGTCAGACACTGACCTTTCACACTCTGGGACAGTGGGTCAGACACTGTCCTTTCTCACTCTGGGACAGTGGATCAGACACCGTCCTTTCACACTCTGGGACAGTGGGTCAGACACTGTCCTTTCACACTCTGGGACAGTGGGTCAGACACTGTCCTTTCACACTCTGGGACAGTGGGTGAGACACTGTCCTTTCACACTCTGGGACAGTGGGTCAGGCACTGTCCTTTCACACTCTGTGACAGTGGGTCAGACACTGTCCTTTCACACCCTGTGACAGTGGGTCGGTCACTGTCCTTTCACACTCTGGGACAGTGGGTCAGACACTCTCCTTTCAAACTCTGGGACACTGGGTCAGACACTGTCCTTTCACACTCTGTGACAGTGGGTCGGACACTGTCCTTTCAAACTCTGGGACAGTGGGTCAGACACTCTCCTTTCACACTCTGGGACAGTGGGTCAGACACTGTCCTTTCACACTCTGGGACAGTGGGTCAGACACTGTCCTTTCACAGTCTGGGACAGTGGGTCAGACACTCTCCTTTCACACTCTGGGACAGTGGGTCAGACACTGTCCTTTCACACTGTGGGACAGTGGGTCAGACACTGTCCTTTCACACTCTGGGACAGTGGGTCAGACACTGTCCTTTCACACTCTGGGACAGTGGGTCAGACACTGTCCTTTCACACTCTGGGACAGTGGGTCAGACGCTGTCCTTTCACACTCTGAGACAGGGGGTCAGACACTGTCCTTTCACACTCTGGGACAGTGGGTCAGACACTGTCCTTTCACACTCTGGGACAGTGAGTCAGACACTGTCCTTTCACACTGTGGGAAAGTGGGTCGGACACTGTCCTTTCACACTGTGGGACTGTGGGTCAGACACTGTCCTTTCACACTCTGGGACAGTGGGTCAGACACTGTCCTTTCACACTCTGGTACAGTGGTCAGACATCGTCCTTTCACACTCTGGGACAGTGGGTCAGACACTGTCCTTTCACACTCTGGGACAGTGGGTCTGACACTGTCCTTTCGCACTCTGGGACAGTGGGTCAGACACTGTCCTTTCACACTCTGGGACAGTGGGTCAGACACTAACATTTCACACTCTGGCACAGTGGGTCAGACACTGTCCTTTCACACTCTGGGACAGTGGGTCAGACACCGTCCTTTCACACTGTGGGACAGTGATTCAGACACTGTCCTTTCACACTCTCGGACAGTGGGTCAGACACTGTCCTTTCACACTCTGGGACAGTGGGTCAGACACTTTCACACTCTGGGACAGTGGGTCAGACACTGTCCTTTCGCACTCTGGGACAGTGGGTCAGACACTGTCCTTTCACACTCTGGGACAGTGGGTCAGACACTGACCTTTCACACTCTGGGACAGTGGGTCAGACACTGTCCTTTCTCACTCTGGGACAGTGGATCAGACACCGTCCTTTCACACTCTGGGACAGTGGGTGAGACACTGTCCTTTCACACTCTGGGACAGTGGGTCAGACACTGTCCTTTCACACTCTGTGACAGTGGGTCAGACACTGTCCTTTCACACTCTGGGACAGTGGGTCAGACACTGTCCTTTCACACTCTGGGACAGTGGGTCAGACACTGTCCTTTCACACTCTGGGACAGTGAGTCAGACACTGTCCTTTCACACTGTGGGACAGTGGGTCAGACACTGTCCTTTCACACTCTGGGACAGTGGGTCAGACACTGTCCTTTCACACTCTGGGACAGTGGGTCAGACACTGTCCTTTCGCACTCTGGGACAGTGAGTCAGACACTGTCCTTTCACACTGTGGGACAGTGGGTCAGACACTGTCCTTTCACAGTCTGGGACAGTGGGTCAGACACTGTCCTTTCACACTCTGGGACAGTGGGTCAGACACTGTCCTTTCACACTCTGGGACAGTGGGTCAGACACTGTCCTTTCACACTCTGGGACAGTGGGTCAGACACTGTCCTTTCACACTCTGGGACAGTGGGTCAGACACTGTCCTTTCACACTCTCGGACAGTGGGTCAGACACTGTCCTTTCACACTCTGGGACAGTGGGTCAGACACTGTCCTTTCACACTGTGGGACAGTGGGTCAGACACTGTCCTTTCACACTCTGGGAAGTGGGTCAGACATCGTCCTTTCACCCTCTGGGACAGTGGGTCAGACACTGTCCTTTCACACTCTGGGACAGTGGGTCAGACGCTGTCCTTTCACACTGTGGGACAGTGGGTCAGACACTGTCCTTTCACACTCTGGGACAGTGCGTCAGGCACTGTCCTTTCACACTCTGGGACAGTGGGTCAGACGCTGTCCTTTCACACTCTGGGACAGGGGGTCAGACACTGTCCTTTCACACTCTGGGACAGTGGGTCAGACACTGTCCTTTCACACTCTGGGACAGTGGGTCAGACGCTGTCCTTTCACACTCTGGGACAGGGGGTCAGACACTGTCCTTTCACACTCTGGGACAGTGGGTCAGACGCTGTCCTTTCACACTCTGGGACAGTGGGTCAGACGCTGTCCTTTCACACTCTGGGACAGGGGGTCAGACACTGTCCTTTCACACTCTGGGACAGTGGGTCAGACACTGTCCTTTCACACTCTGGGACAGTGGGTCAGACACTGTCCTTTCACACTCTGGGACAGTGGGTCAGACACTGTCCTTTCACACTCTGGGACAGTGGGTCAGACACTGTCCTTTCACACTCTGGGACAGTGAGTCAGACACTGTCCTTTCACACTGTGGGACAGTGGGTCAGACACTGTCCTTTCACACTCTGGGACAGTGGGTCAGACACTGTCCTTTCACACTCTGGGACAGTGTGTCAGACACTGTCCTTTCGCACTCTGGGACAGTGAGTCAGACACTGTCCTTTCACACTGTGGGACAGTGGGTCAGACACTGTCCTTTCACAGTCTGGGACAGTGGGTCAGACACTGTCCTTTCACACTCTGGGACAGTGGGTCAGACACTGTCCTTTCACACTCTGGGACAGTGGGTCAGACACTGTCCTTTCACACTCTGGGACAGTGGGTCAGACACTGTCCTTTCACACTCTGGGACAGTGGGTCAGACACTGTCCTTTCACACTCTGGGACAGTGGGTCAGGCACTGTCCTTTCACACTCTGGGACAGTGGGTCAGACACTGTCCTTTCACACTGTGGGACAGTGGGTCAGACACTGTCCTTTCACACTCTGGGAAGTGGGTCAGACATCGTCCTTTCACCCTCTGGGACAGTGTGTCAGACACTGTCCTTTCACACTCTGGGACAGTGGGTCAGACGCTGTCCTTTCACACTGTGGGACAGTGGGTCAGACACTGTCCTTTCACACTCTGGGACAGTGCGTCAGGCACTGTCCTTTCACACTCTGGGACAGTGGGTCAGACGCTGTCCTTTCACACTCTGGGACAGGGGGTCAGACACTGTCCTTTCACACTCTGGGACAGTGGGTCAGACACTGTCCTTTCACACTCTGGGACAGTGGGTCAGACGCTGTCCTTTCACACTCTGGGACAGGGGGTCAGACACTGTCCTTTCACACTCTGGGACAGTGGGTCAGACGCTGTCCTTTCACACTCTGGGACAATGGGTCAGACGCTGTCCTTTCACACTCTGGGACAGGGGGTCAGACACTGTCCTTTCACACTCTGGGACAGTGGGTCAGACACTGTCCTTTCACACTCTGGGACAGTGGGTCAGACACTGTCCTTTCACACTCTGGGACAGTGGGTCAGACACTGTCCTTTCACACTCTGGGACAGTGGGTCAGACACTGTCCTTTCACACTCTGGGACAGTGGGTCAGACACTGTCCTTTCACACTCTCGGACAGTGGGTCAGACACTGTCCTTTCACACTCTGGGACAGTGGGTCAGACACTGTCCTTTCACACTGTGGGACAGTGGGTCAGACGCTGTCCTTTCACACTGTGGGACAGTGGGTCAGACACTGTCCTTTCACACTCTGGGACAGTGCGTCAGGCACTGTCCTTTCACACTCTGGGACAGTGGGTCAGACGCTGTCCTTTCACACTCTGGGACAGGGGGTCAGACACTGTCCTTTCACACTCTGGGACAGTGGGTCAGACACTGTCCTTTCACACTCTGGGACAGGGGGTCAGACACTGTCCTTTCACACTCTGGGACAGTGGGTCAGACACTGTCCTTTCACACTCTGGGACAGTGGGTCAGACGCTGTCCTTTCACACTCTGGGACAAGGGGTCAGACACTGTCCTTTCACACTCTGGGACAGTGGGTCAGACACTTTCCATTCACACTCTGGGACAGTGGGTCAGACGCTGTCCTTTCACACTGTGGGAAAGTGGGTCAGTCATTGTCCTTTCACACTGTGGGACAGTGGGTCAGACACTGTCCTTTCACACTCTGGGACAGTGGGTCAGACACTAACATTTCACACTCTGGCACAGTGGGTCAGACACTGTCCTTTCACACTCTGGGACAGTGGGTCAGACACCGTCCTTTCACACTGTGGGACAGTGATTCAGACACTGTCCTTTCACACTCTCGGACAGTGGGTCAGACATCGTCCTTTCACACTCTGGGACAGTGGGTCAGACACTTTCACACTCTGGAACAGTGGGTCAGACACTGTCCTTTCGCACTCTGGGACAGTGGGTCAGACACTGTCCTTTCACACTCTGGGACAGTGGGTCAGACACTGACCTTTCACACTCTGGGACAGTGGGTCAGACACTGTCCTTTCTCACTCTGGGACAGTGGATCAGACACCGTCCTTTCACACTCTGGGACAGTGGGTCAGACACTGTCCTTTCACACTCTGGGACAGTGGGTCAGACACCGTCCTTTCACACTCTGGGACAGTGGGTGAGACACTGTCCTTTCACACTCTGGGACAGTGGGTCAGACACTGTCCTTTCACACTCTGTGACAGTGGGTCAGACACTGTCCTTTCACACTCTGGGACAGTGGGTCAGACACTGTCCTTTCACACTCTGGGACAGTGGGTCAGACACTGTCCTTTCACACTTTGGGACTGTGAGTCAGACACTGTCCTTTCACACTGTGGGACAGTGGGTCAGACACTGTCCTTTCACACTCTGGGACAGTGGGTCAGACACTGTCCTTTCACACTCTGGGACAGTGGGTCAGACACTGTCCTTTCGCACTCTGGGACAGTGAGTCAGACACTGTCCTTTCAGACTGTGGGACAGTGGGTCAGACACTGTCCTTTCACAGTCTGGGACAGTGGGTCAGACACTGTCCTTTCACACTCTGGGACAGTGGGTCAGACACTGTCCTTTCACACTCTGGGACAGTGGGTCAGACACTGTCCTTTCACACTCTGGGACAGTGGGTCAGACACTGTCCTTTCACACTCTGGGACAGTGGGTCAGACATTGTCCTTTCACACTCTCGGACAGTGGGTCAGACACTGTCCTTTCACACTCTGGGACAGTGGGTCAGACACTGTCCTTTCTCACTCTGGGACAGTGGATCAGACACCGTCCTTTCACACTCTGGGACAGTGGGTGAGACACTGTCCTTTCACACTCTGGGACAGTGGGTCAGACACTGTCCTTTCACACTCTGGGACAGTGGGTCAGACACTGACCTTTCACACTCTGGGACAGTGGGTCAGACACTGTCCTTTCTCACTCTGGGACAGTGGATCAGACACCGTCCTTTCACACTCTGGGACAGTGGGTGAGACACTGTCCTTTCACACTCTGGGACAGTGGGTCAGACACTGTCCTTTCACACTCTGTGACAGTGGGTCAGACACTGTCCTTTCACACTCTGGGACAGTGGGTCAGACACTGTCCTTTCACACTCTGGGACAGTGGGTCAGACACTGTCCTTTCACACTCTGGGACAGTGAGTCAGACACTGTCCTTTCACACTGTGGGACAGTGGGTCAGACACTGTCCTTTCACACTCTGGGACAGTGGGTCAGACACTGTCCTTTCACACTCTGGGACAGTGGGTCAGACACTGTCCTTTCGCACTCTGGGACAGTGAGTCAGACACTGTCCTTTCACACTGTGGGACAGTGGGTCAGACACTGTCCTTTCACAGTCTGGGACAGTGGGTCAGACACTGTCCTTTCACACTCTGGGACAGTGGGTCAGACACTGTCCTTTCACACTCTGGGACAGTGGGTCAGACACTGTCCTTTCACACTCTGGGACAGTGGGTCAGACACTGTCCTTTCACACTCTGGGACAGTGGGTCAGACACTGTCCTTTCACACTCTGGGACAGTGGGTCAGACGCTGTCCTTTCACACTCTGGGACAGGGGGTCAGACACTGTCCTTTCACACTGTGGGAAAGTGGGTCAGACACTGTCCTTTCACACTGTGGGACAGTGGGTCAGACACTGTCCTTTCACACTCTGGGACAGTGGGTCAGACACTGTCCTTTCACACTCTGGGACAGTGGGTCAGACATCGTCCTTTCACACTCTGGGACAGTGGGTCAGACACTGTCCTTTCACACTCTGGGACAGTGGGTCAGACACTGTCCTTTCACACTCTGGGACAGTGGGTGAGACACTGTCCTTTCACACTCTGGGACAGTGGGTCAGGCACTGTCCTTTCACACTCTGTGACAGTGGGTCGGACACTGTCCTTTCACACCCTGTGACAGTGGGTCGGTCACTGTCCTTTCACACTCTGGGACAGTGGTTCAGACACTCTCCTTTCAAACTCTGGGACACTGGGTCAGACACTGTCCTTTCACACTCTGTGACAGTGGGTCGGACACTGTCCTTTCAAACTCTGGGACAGTGGGTCAGACACTCTCCTTTCACACTCTGGGACAGTGGGTCAGACACTGTCCTTTCACACTCTGGGACAGTGGGTCAGACACTGTCCTTTCACACTCTGGGACAGGGGGTCAGACACTGTCCTTTCACACTCTGGGACAGTGGGTCAGACACTGTCCTTTCACACTCTGGGACAGTGGGTCAGACGCTGTCCTTTCACACTCTGGGACAGGGGGTCAGACACTGTCCTTTCACACTCTGGGACAGTGGGTCAGACGCTGTCCTTTCACACTCTGGGACAGTGGGTCAGACGCTGTCCTTTCACACTCTGGGACAGGGGGTCAGACACTGTCCTTTCACACTCTGGGACAGTGGGTCAGACTCTGTCCTTTCACACTCTGGGACAGTGGGTCAGACACTGTCCTTTCACACTCTGGGACAGTGGGTCAGACACTGTCCTTTCACACTCTGGGACAGTGGGTCAGACACTGTCCTTTCACACTCTGGGACAGTGGGTCAGACACTGTCCTTTCACACTCTCGGACAGTGGGTCAGACACTGTCCTTTCACACTCTGGGACAGTGGGTCAGACACTGTCCTTTCACACTCTGGGACAGTGCGTCAGGCACTGTCCTTTCACACTCTGGGACAGTGGGTCAGACGCTGTCCTTTCACACTCTGGGAAAGGGGGTCAGACACTGTCCTTTCACACTCTTGGACAGTGGGTCAGACACTGTCCTTTCACACTCTGGGACAGGGGGTCAGACACTGTCCTTTCACACTCTGGGACAGTGGGTCAGACACTGTCCTTTCACACTCTGGGACAGTGGGTCAGACGCTGTCCTTTCACACTCTGGGACAGTGGGTCAGACACTGTCCTTTCACACTGTGGGAAAGTGGGTCAGACACTGTCCTTTCACACTGTGGGACAGTGGGTCAGACACTTTCCTTTCACACTCTGGGACAGTGGGTCAGACACTGTCCTTTCACACTCTGGGACAGTGGGTCAGACATCGTCCTTTCACACTCTGGGACAGTGGGTCAGACACTGTCCTTTCACACTCTGAGACAGTGGGTCTGACACTGTCCTTTCTCACTCTGGGACAGTGGGTCAGACACTGTCCTTTCGCACTCTGGGACAGTGGGTCAGACACTGTCCTTTCACACTCTGGGACAGTGGGTCAGACACTGACCTTTCACACTCTGGGACAGTGGGTCAGACACTGTCCTTTCTCACTCTGGGACAGTGGATCAGACACCGTCCTTTCACACTCTGGGACAGTGGGTCAGACACTGTCCTTTCACACTCTGGGACAGTGGGTCAGACACTGTCCTTTCACACTCTGGGACAGTGGGTGAGACACTGTCCTTTCACACTCTGGGACAGTGGGTCAGGCACTGTCCTTTCACACTCTGTGACAGTGGGTCAGACACTGTCCTTTCACACCCTGTGACAGTGGGTCGGTCACTGTCCTTTCACACTCTGGGACAGTGGGTCAGACACTCTCCTTTCAAACTCTGGGACACTGGGTCAGACACTGTCCTTTCACACTCTGTGACAGTGGGTCGGACACTGTCCTTTCAAACTCTGGGACAGTGGGTCAGACACTCTCCTTTCACACTCTGGGACAGTGGGTCAGACACTGTCCTTTCACACTCTGGGACAGTGGGTCAGACACTGTCCTTTCACAGTCTGGGACAGTGGGTCAGACACTCTCCTTTCACACTCTGGGACAGTGGGTCAGACACTGTCCTTTCACACTGTGGGACAGTGGGTCAGACACTGTCCTTTCACACTCTGGGACAGTGGGTCAGACACTGTCCTTTCACACTCTGGGACAGTGGGTCAGACACTGTCCTTTCACACTCTGGGACAGTGGGTCAGACGCTGTCCTTTCACACTCTGAGACAGGGGGTCAGACACTGTCCTTTCACACTCTGGGACAGTGGGTCAGACACTGTCCTTTCACACTCTGGGACAGTGAGTCAGACACTGTCCTTTCACACTGTGGGAAAGTGGGTCGGACACTGTCCTTTCACACTGTGGGACTGTGGGTCAGACACTGTCCTTTCACACTCTGGGACAGTGGGTCAGACACTGTCCTTTCACACTCTGGTACAGTGGTCAGACATCGTCCTTTCACACTCTGGGACAGTGGGTCAGACACTGTCCTTTCACACTCTGGGACAGTGGGTCTGACACTGTCCTTTCGCACTCTGGGACAGTGGGTCAGACACTGTCCTTTCACACTCTGGGACAGTGGGTCAGACACTAACATTTCACACTCTGGCACAGTGGGTCAGACACTGTCCTTTCACACTCTGGGACAGTGGGTCAGACACCGTCCTTTCACACTGTGGGACAGTGATTCAGACACTGTCCTTTCACACTCTCGGACAGTGGGTCAGACACTGTCCTTTCACACTCTGGGACAGTGGGTCAGACACTTTCACACTCTGGGACAGTGGGTCAGACACTGTCCTTTCGCACTCTGGGACAGTGGGTCAGACACTGTCCTTTCACACTCTGGGACAGTGGGTCAGACACTGACCTTTCACACTCTGGGACAGTGGGTCAGACACTGTCCTTTCTCACTCTGGGACAGTGGATCAGACACCGTCCTTTCACACTCTGGGACAGTGGGTGAGACACTGTCCTTTCACACTCTGGGACAGTGGGTCAGACACTGTCCTTTCACACTCTGTGACAGTGGGTCAGACACTGTCCTTTCACACTCTGGGACAGTGGGTCAGACACTGTCCTTTCACACTCTGGGACAGTGGGTCAGACACTGTCCTTTCACACTCTGGGACAGTGAGTCAGACACTGTCCTTTCACACTGTGGGACAGTGGGTCAGACACTGTCCTTTCACACTCTGGGACAGTGGGTCAGACACTGTCCTTTCACACTCTGGGACAGTGGGTCAGACACTGTCCTTTCGCACTCTGGGACAGTGAGTCAGACACTGTCCTTTCACACTGTGGGACAGTGGGTCAGACACTGTCCTTTCACAGTCTGGGACAGTGGGTCAGACACTGTCCTTTCACACTCTGGGACAGTGGGTCAGACACTGTCCTTTCACACTCTGGGACAGTGGGTCAGACACTGTCCTTTCACACTCTGGGACAGTGGGTCAGACACTGTCCTTTCACACTCTGGGACAGTGGGTCAGACACTGTCCTTTCACACTCTCGGACAGTGGGTCAGACACTGTCCTTTCACACTCTGGGACAGTGGGTCAGACACTGTCCTTTCACACTGTGGGACAGTGGGTCAGACACTGTCCTTTCACACTCTGGGAAGTGGGTCAGACATCGTCCTTTCACCCTCTGGGACAGTGGGTCAGACACTGTCCTTTCACACTCTGGGACAGTGGGTCAGACGCTGTCCTTTCACACTGTGGGACAGTGGGTCAGACACTGTCCTTTCACACTCTGGGACAGTGCGTCAGGCACTGTCCTTTCACACTCTGGGACAGTGGGTCAGACGCTGTCCTTTCACACTCTGGGACAGGGGGTCAGACACTGTCCTTTCACACTCTGGGACAGTGGGTCAGACACTGTCCTTTCACACTCTGGGACAGTGGGTCAGACGCTGTCCTTTCACACTCTGGGACAGGGGGTCAGACACTGTCCTTTCACACTCTGGGACAGTGGGTCAGACGCTGTCCTTTCACACTCTGGGACAGTGGGTCAGACGCTGTCCTTTCACACTCTGGGACAGGGGGTCAGACACTGTCCTTTCACACTCTGGGACAGTGGGTCAGACACTGTCCTTTCACACTCTGGGACAGTGGGTCAGACACTGTCCTTTCACACTCTGGGACAGTGGGTCAGACACTGTCCTTTCACACTCTGGGACAGTGGGTCAGACACTGTCCTTTCACACTCTGGGACAGTGAGTCAGACACTGTCCTTTCACACTGTGGGACAGTGGGTCAGACACTGTCCTTTCACACTCTGGGACAGTGGGTCAGACACTGTCCTTTCACACTCTGGGACAGTGTGTCAGACACTGTCCTTTCGCACTCTGGGACAGTGAGTCAGACACTGTCCTTTCACACTGTGGGACAGTGGGTCAGACACTGTCCTTTCACAGTCTGGGACAGTGGGTCAGACACTGTCCTTTCACACTCTGGGACAGTGGGTCAGACACTGTCCTTTCACACTCTGGGACAGTGGGTCAGACACTGTCCTTTCACACTCTGGGACAGTGGGTCAGACACTGTCCTTTCACACTCTGGGACAGTGGGTCAGACACTGTCCTTTCACACTCTGGGACAGTGGGTCAGGCACTGTCCTTTCACACTCTGGGACAGTGGGTCAGACACTGTCCTTTCACACTGTGGGACAGTGGGTCAGACACTGTCCTTTCACACTCTGGGAAGTGGGTCAGACATCGTCCTTTCACCCTCTGGGACAGTGTGTCAGACACTGTCCTTTCACACTCTGGGACAGTGGGTCAGACGCTGTCCTTTCACACTGTGGGACAGTGGGTCAGACACTGTCCTTTCACACTCTGGGACAGTGCGTCAGGCACTGTCCTTTCACACTCTGGGACAGTGGGTCAGACGCTGTCCTTTCACACTCTGGGACAGGGGGTCAGACACTGTCCTTTCACACTCTGGGACAGTGGGTCAGACACTGTCCTTTCACACTCTGGGACAGTGGGTCAGACGCTGTCCTTTCACACTCTGGGACAGGGGGTCAGACACTGTCCTTTCACACTCTGGGACAGTGGGTCAGACGCTGTCCTTTCACACTCTGGGACAATGGGTCAGACGCTGTCCTTTCACACTCTGGGACAGGGGGTCAGACACTGTCCTTTCACACTCTGGGACAGTGGGTCAGACACTGTCCTTTCACACTCTGGGACAGTGGGTCAGACACTGTCCTTTCACACTCTGGGACAGTGGGTCAGACACTGTCCTTTCACACTCTGGGACAGTGGGTCAGACACTGTCCTTTCACACTCTGGGACAGTGGGTCAGACACTGTCCTTTCACACTCTCGGACAGTGGGTCAGACACTGTCCTTTCACACTCTGGGACAGTGGGTCAGACACTGTCCTTTCACACTGTGGGACAGTGGGTCAGACGCTGTCCTTTCACACTGTGGGACAGTGGGTCAGACACTGTCCTTTCACACTCTGGGACAGTGCGTCAGGCACTGTCCTTTCACACTCTGGGACAGTGGGTCAGACGCTGTCCTTTCACACTCTGGGACAGGGGGTCAGACACTGTCCTTTCACACTCTGGGACAGTGGGTCAGACACTGTCCTTTCACACTCTGGGACAGGGGGTCAGACACTGTCCTTTCACACTCTGGGACAGTGGGTCAGACACTGTCCTTTCACACTCTGGGACAGTGGGTCAGACGCTGTCCTTTCACACTCTGGGACAAGGGGTCAGACACTGTCCTTTCACACTCTGGGACAGTGGGTCAGACACTTTCCATTCACACTCTGGGACAGTGGGTCAGACGCTGTCCTTTCACACTGTGGGAAAGTGGGTCAGTCATTGTCCTTTCACACTGTGGGACAGTGGGTCAGACACTGTCCTTTCACACTCTGGGACAGTGGGTCAGACACTAACATTTCACACTCTGGCACAGTGGGTCAGACACTGTCCTTTCACACTCTGGGACAGTGGGTCAGACACCGTCCTTTCACACTGTGGGACAGTGATTCAGACACTGTCCTTTCACACTCTCGGACAGTGGGTCAGACATCGTCCTTTCACACTCTGGGACAGTGGGTCAGACACTTTCACACTCTGGAACAGTGGGTCAGACACTGTCCTTTCGCACTCTGGGACAGTGGGTCAGACACTGTCCTTTCACACTCTGGGACAGTGGGTCAGACACTGACCTTTCACACTCTGGGACAGTGGGTCAGACACTGTCCTTTCTCACTCTGGGACAGTGGATCAGACACCGTCCTTTCACACTCTGGGACAGTGGGTCAGACACTGTCCTTTCACACTCTGGGACAGTGGGTCAGACACCGTCCTTTCACACTCTGGGACAGTGGGTGAGACACTGTCCTTTCACACTCTGGGACAGTGGGTCAGACACTGTCCTTTCACACTCTGTGACAGTGGGTCAGACACTGTCCTTTCACACTCTGGGACAGTGGGTCAGACACTGTCCTTTCACACTCTGGGACAGTGGGTCAGACACTGTCCTTTCACACTTTGGGACTGTGAGTCAGACACTGTCCTTTCACACTGTGGGACAGTGGGTCAGACACTGTCCTTTCACACTCTGGGACAGTGGGTCAGACACTGTCCTTTCACACTCTGGGACAGTGGGTCAGACACTGTCCTTTCGCACTCTGGGACAGTGAGTCAGACACTGTCCTTTCAGACTGTGGGACAGTGGGTCAGACACTGTCCTTTCACAGTCTGGGACAGTGGGTCAGACACTGTCCTTTCACACTCTGGGACAGTGGGTCAGACACTGTCCTTTCACACTCTGGGACAGTGGGTCAGACACTGTCCTTTCACACTCTGGGACAGTGGGTCAGACACTGTCCTTTCACACTCTGGGACAGTGGGTCAGACATTGTCCTTTCACACTCTCGGACAGTGGGTCAGACACTGTCCTTTCACACTCTGGGACAGTGTGTCAGACACTGTCCTTTCACACTGTGGGACAGTGGGTCAGACACTGTCCTTTCACACTCTGGGAAGTGGGTCAGACATCGTTCTTTCACCCTCTGGGACAGTGGGTCAGACACTGTCCTTTCACACTCTGGGACAGTGGGTCAGACGCTGTCCTTTCACACTGTGCACAGTGGGTCAGACACTGTCCTTTCACACTCTGGGACAGTGCGTCAGGCACTGTCCTTTCACACTCTGGGACAGTGGGTCAGACGCTGTCCTTTCACACTCTGGGACAGGGGGTCAGACACTGTCCTTTCACACTCTGGGACAGTGGGTCAGACACTGTCCTTTCACACTCTGGGACAGTGGGTCAGACGCTGTCCTTTCACACTCTGGGACAGGGGGTCAGACACTGTCCTTTCACACTCTGGGACAGTGGGTCAGACGCTGTCCTTTCACACTCTGGGACAGTGGGTCAGACGCTGTCCTTTCACACTCTGGGACAGGGGGTCAGACACTGTCCTTTCACACTCTGGGACAGTGGGTCAGACACTATCCTTTCACACTCTGGGACAGTGGGTCAGACACTGTCCTTTCACACTGTGGGACAGTGGGTCAGACACTGTCCTTTCACACTCTGGGACAGTGGGTCAGACACTGTCCTTTCACACTCTCGGACAGTGGGTCAGACACTGTCCTTTCACACTCTGGGACAGTGGGTCAGACACTGTCCTTTCACACTGTGGGACAGTGGGTCAGACGCTGTCCTTTCACACTGTGGGACAGTGGGTCAGACACTGTCCTTTCACACTCTGGGACAGGGGGTCAGACACTTTCCATTCACACTCTGGGACAGTGGGTCAGACACTGTCCTTTCACACTGTGGGAAAGTGGGTCAGACACTGTTCTTTCACACTGTGGGACAGTGGGTCAGACACTGTCCTTTCACACTCTGGGACAGTGGGTCAGACACTGTCCTTTCACACTCTGGGACAGTGGGTCAGACATCGTCCTTTCACACTCTGGGACAGTGGGTCAGACACTGTCCTTTCACCCTCTGGGACAGTGGGTCTGACACTGTCCTTTCGCACTCTGGGACAGTGGGTCAGACACTGTCCATTCGCACTCTGGGCAGTGGGTCAGACACTGTCCTTTCACACTCTGGGACAGTGGGTCAGACACTGACCTTTCACACTCTGGGACAGTGGGTCAGACACTTTCCTTTCTCACTCTGGGACAGTGGATCAGACACCGTCCTTTCACACTCTGGGACAGTGGGTCAGACACTGTCCTTTCACACTCTGGGACAGTGGGTCAGACACTGTCCTTTCACACTCTGGGACAGTGGGTGAGACACTGTCCTTTCACACTCTGGGACAGTGGGTCAGGCACTGTCCTTTCACACTCTGTGACAGTGGGTCGGACACTGTCCTTTCACACCCTGTGACAGTGGGTCGGTCACTGTCCTTTCACACTCTGGGACAGTGGGTCAGACACTCTCCTTTCAAACTCTGGGACAGTGGGTCAGACACTGTCCTTTCACACTCTGTGACAGTGGGTCGGACACTGTCCTTTCAAACTCTGGGACAGTGGGTCAGACACTCTCCTTTCACACTCTGGGACAGTGGGTCAGACACTGTCCTTTCACACTCTGGGACAGTGGGTCAGACACTGTCCTTTCACACTCTGGGACAGTGGGTCAGACACTCTCCTTTCACACTCTGGGACAGTGGGTCAGACACTGTCCTTTCACACTGTGGGACAGTGGGTCAGACACTGTCCTTTCACACTCTGGGACAGTGGGTCAGACACTGTCCTTTCACACTCTGGGACAGTGGGTCAGACACTGTCCTTTCACACTCTGGGACAGTGGGTCAGACGCTGTCCTTTCACACTCTGAGACAGGGGGTCAGACACTGTCCTTTCACACTCTGGGACAGTGGGTCAGACACTGTCCTTTCACACTCTGGGACAGTGAGTCAGACACTGTCCTTTCACACTGTGGGAAAGTGGGTCAGACACTGTCCTTTCACACTGTGGGACTGTGGGTCAGACACTGTCCTTTCACACTCTGGGACAGTGGGTCAGACACTGTCCTTTCACACTCTGGGACAGTGGTCAGACATCGTCCTTTCACACTCTGGGACAGTGGGTCAGACACTGTCCTTTCACACTCTGGGACAGTGGGTCTGACACTGTCCTTTCACACTCTGGGACAGTGGGTCAGACACTGTCCTTTCACACTCTGGGACAGTGGGTCAGACACTAACCTTTCACACTCTGGCACAGTGGGTCAGACACTGTCCTTTCACACTCTGGGACAGTGGGTCAGACACCGTCCTTTCACACTGTGGGACAGTGATTCAGACACTGTCCTTTCACACTCTCGGACAGTGGGTCAGACATCGTCCTTTCACACTCTGGGACAGTGGGTCAGACACTTTCACACTCTGGGACAGTGGGTCAGACACTGTCCTTTTGCACTCTGGGACAGTGGGTCAGACACTGTCCTTTCACACTCTGGGACAGTGGGTCAGACACTGACCTTTCACACTCTGGGACAGTGGGTCAGACACTGTCCTTTCTCACTCTGGGACAGTGGATCAGACACCGTCCTTTCACACTCTGGGACAGTGGGTCAGACACTGTCCTTTCACACTCTGGGACAGTGGGTCAGACACCGTCCTTTCACACTCTGGGACACTGGGTGAGACACTGTCCTTTCACACTCTGGGACAGTGGGTCAGACACTGTCCTTTCACACTCTGGGACAGTGGGTCAGACACTGTCCTTTCACACTCTGGGACAGTGGGTCAGACACTGTCCTTTCACACTCTGTGACAGTGGGTTGGACACTGTCCTTTCACACTCTGGGACAGTGGGTCAGACACTGTCCTTTCACACTCCGGGACAGTAGGTCAGACACTGTCCTTTCACACTCTGTGACATTGGGTCGGACACTGTCCTTTCACACTCTCGGACAGTGGGTCAGACACTGTCCTTTCACACTCTGGGACAGTGGGTCAGACACTGTCCTTTCACACTGTGGGACAGTGGGTCAGACGCTGTCCTTTCACACTGTGGGACAGTGGGTCAGACACTGTCCTTTCACCCTCTGGGACAGTGTGTCAGGCACTGTCCTTTCACACTCTGGGACAGTGGGTCAGACGCTGTCCTTTCACACTCTGGGACAGGGGGTCAGACACTGTCCTTTCACACTCTGTGACAGGGGGTCAGACACTGTCCTTTCACACTCTGGGACAGTGCGTCAGGCACTGTCCTTTCGCACTCTGGGACAGTGGGTCAGACACTGTCCTTTCACACTCTGGGACAGTGGGTCAGACGCTGTCCTTTCACACTCTGTGACAGTGGGTCAGACACCGTCCTTTCACACTCTGGGACAGTGGGTCAGACACTGTCCTTTCACACTCTGGGACGGTGGGTCAGACACTGTCCTTTCACACTCTGGGACAGTGGGTCAGACACTGTCCTTTCACACTCTGGGACAGTGTGTCAGACGTTGTCCTTTCACACTCTGGGACAGTGGGTCAGACACTGTCCTTTCACACTCTGGGACAGTGCGTCAGGCACTGTCCTTTCACACTCTGGGACAGTGGGTCAGACGCTGTCCTTTCACACTCTGGGACAGGGGGTCAGACACTGTCCTTTCACACTCTGGGACAGTGGGTCAGACACTGTCCTTTCACACTCTGGGACAGTGGGTCAGACGCTGTCCTTTCACACTCTGGGACAGGGGGTCAGACACTGTCCTTTCACACTCTGGGACAGTGGGTCAGACGCTGTCCTTTCACACTCTGGGACAGTGGGTCAGACGCTGTCCTTTCACACTCTGGGACAGGGGGTCAGACACTGTCCTTTCACACTCTGGGACAGTGGGTCAGACACTGTCCTTTCACACTCTGGGACAGTGGGTCAGACACTGTCCTTTCACACTCTGGGACAGTGGGTCAGACACTGTCCTTTCACACTCTGGGACAGTGGGTCAGACACTGTCCTTTCACACTCTGGGACAGTGGGTCAGACACTGTCCTTTCACACTCTCGGACAGTGGGTCAGACACTGTCCTTTCACACTCTGGGACAGTGGGTCAGACACTGTCCTTTCACACTGTGGGACAGTGGGTCAGACGCTGTCCTTTCACACTGTGGGACAGTGGGTCAGACACTGTCCTTTCACACTCTGGGACAGTGCGTCAGGCACTGTCCTTTCACACTCTGGGACAGTGGGTCAGACGCTGTCCTTTCACACTCTGGGACAGGGGGTCAGACACTGTCCTTTCACACTCTGGGACAGTGGGTCAGACACTGTCCTTTCACACTCTGGGACAGGGGGTCAGACACTGTCCTTTCACACTCTGGGACAGTGGGTCAGACACTGTCCTTTCACACTCTGGGACAGTGGGTCAGACGCTGTCCTTTCACACTCTGGGACAAGGGGTCAGACACTGTCCTTTCACACTCTGGGACAGTGGGTCAGACACTTTCCATTCACACTCTGGGACAGTGGGTCAGACACTGTCCTTTCACACTGTGGGAAAGTGGGTCAGACATTGTCCTTTCACACTGTGGGACAGTGGGTCAGACACTGTCCTTTCACACTCTGGGACAGTGGGTCAGACACTAACATTTCACACTCTGGCACAGTGGGTCAGACACTGTCCTTTCACACTCTGGGACAGTGGGTCAGACACCGTCATTTCACACTGTGGGACAGTGATTCAGACACTGTCCTTTCACACTCTCGGACAGTGGGTCAGACATCGTCCTTTCACACTCTGGGACAGTGGGTCAGACACTTTCACACTCTGGGACAGTGGGTCAGACACTGTCCTTTCGCACTCTGGGACAGTGGGTCAGACACTGTCCTTTCACACTCTGGGACAGTGGGTCAGACAGTGACCTTTCACACTCTGGGACAGTGGGTCAGACACTGTCCTTTCTCACTCTGGGACAGTGGATCAGACACCGTCCTTTCACACTCTGGGACAGTGGGTCAGACACTGTCCTTTCACACTCTGGGACAGTGGGTCAGACACCGTCCTTTCACACTCTGGGACAGTGGGTGAGACACTGTCCTTTCACACTCTGGGACAGTGGGTCAGACACTGTCCTTTCACACTCTGTGACAGTGGGTCAGACACTGTCCTTTCACACTCTGGGACAGTGGGTCAGACACTGTCCTTTCACACTCTGGGACAGTGGGTCAGACACTGTCCTTTCACACTCTGGGACAGTGAGTCAGACACTGTCCTTTCACACTGTGGGACAGTGGGTCAGACACTGTCCTTTCACACTCTGGGACAGTGGGTCAGACACTGTCCTTTCACACTCTGGGACAGTGGGTCAGACACTGTCCTTTCGCACTCTGGGACAGTGAGTCAGACACTGTCCTTTCAGACTGTGGGACAGTGGGTCAGACACTGTCCTTTCACAGTCTGGGACAGTGGGTCAGACACTGTCCTTTCACACTCTGGGACAGTGGGTCAGACACTGTCCTTTCACACTCTGGGACAGTGGGTCAGACACTGTCCTTTCACACTCTGGGACAGTGGGTCAGACACTGTCCTTTCACACTCTGGGACAGTGGGTCAGACACTGTCCTTTCACACTCTCGGACAGTGGGTCAGACACTGTCCTTTCACACTCTGGGACAGTGGGTCAGACACTGTCCTTTCACACTGTGGGACAGTGGGTCAGACACTGTCCTTTCACACTCTGGGAAGTGGGTCAGACATCGTCCTTTCACCCTCTGGGACAGTGGGTCAGACACTGTCCTTTCACACTCTGGGACAGTGGGTCAGACGCTGTCCTTTCACACTGTGGGACAGTGGGTCAGACACTGTCCTTTCACACTCTGGGACAGTGCGTCAGGCACTGTCCTTTCACACTCTGGGACAGTGGGTCAGACGCTGTCCTTTCACACTCTGGGACAGGGGGTCAGACACTGTCCTTTCACACTCTGGGACAGTGGGTCAGACACTGTCCTTTCACACTCTGGGACAGTGGGTCAGACGCTGTCCTTTCACACTCTGGGACAGGGGGTCAGACACTGTCCTTTCACACTCTGGGACAGTGGGTCAGACGCTGTCCTTTCACACTCTGGGACAGTGGGTCAGACGCTGTCCTTTCACACTCTGGGACAGGGGGTCAGACACTGTCCTTTCACACTCTGGGACAGTGGGTCAGACACTGTCCTTTCACACTCTGGGACAGTGGGTCAGACACTGTCCTTTCACACTCTGGGACAGTGGGTCAGACACTGTCCTTTCACACTCTAGGACAGTGGGTCAGACACTGTCCTTTCACACTCTGGGACAGTGGGTCAGACACTGTCCTTTCACACTCTCGGACAGTGGGTCAGACACTGTCCTTTCACACTCTGGGACAGTGGGTCAGACACTGTCCTTTCACACTGTGGGACAGTGGGTCAGACGCTGTCCTTTCACACTGTGGGACAGTGGGTCAGACACTGTCCTTTCACACTCTGGGACAGTGCGTCAGGCACTGTCCTTTCACACTCTGGGACAGTGGGTCAGACGCTGTCCTTTTACACTCTGGGACAGGGGGTCAGACACTGTCCTTTCACACTCTGGGACAGTGGGTCAGACACTGTCCTTTCACACTCTGGGACAGGGGGTCAGACACTGTCCTTTCACACTCTGGGACAGTGGGTCAGACACTGTCCTTTCACACTCTGGGACAGTGGGTCAGACGCTGTCCTTTCACACTCTGGGACAAGGGGTCAGACACTGTCCTTTCACACTCTAGGACAGTGGGTCAGACACTTTCCATTCACACTCTGGGACAGTGGGTCAGACACTGTCCTTTCACACTGTGGGAAAGTGGGTCAGACACTGTCCTTTCACACTCTGGGACAGTGGGTCAGACACTGTCCTTTCACACTCTGGGACAGTGGGTCAGACACTGTCCTTTCGCACTCTGGGACAGTGGGTCAGACACTGTCCTTTCACACTCTGGGACAGTGGATCAGACACCGTCCTTTCACACTCTGGGACAGTGGGTCAGACACTGTCCTTTCACACTCTGGGACAGTGGGTCAGACACTGTCCTTTCACACTCTGGGACAGTGGGTGAGACACTGTCCTTTCACACTCTGGGACAGTGGGTCAGGCACTGTCCTTTCACACTCTGTGACAGTGGGTCGGACACTGTCCTTTCACACCCTGTGACAGTGGGTCGGTCACTGTCCTTTCACACTCTGGGACAGTGGGTCAGACACTCTCCTTTCAAACTCTGGGACAGTGGGTCAGACACTGTCCTTTCACACTCTGTGACAGTGGGTCGGACACTGTCCTTTCAAACTCTGGGACAGTGGGTCAGACACTCTCCTTTCACACTCTGGGACAGTGGGTCAGACACTGTCCTTTCACACTCTGGGACAGTGGGTCAGACACTGTCCTTTCACACTCTGGGACAGTGGGTCAGACACTCTCCTTTCACACTCTGGGACAGTGGGTCAGACACTGTCCTTTCACACTGTGGGACAGTGGGTCAGACACTGTCCTTTCACACTCTGGGACAGTGGGTCAGACACTGTCCTTTCACACTCTGGGACAGTGGGTCAGACACTGTCCTTTCACACTCTGGGACAGTGGGTCAGACGCTGTCCTTTCACACTCTGAGACAGGGGGTCAGACACTGTCCTTTCACACTCTGGGACAGTGGGTCAGACACTGTCCTTTCACACTCTGGGACAGTGAGTCAGACACTGTCCTTTCACACTGTGGGAAAGTGGGTCAGACACTGTCCTTTCACACTGTGGGACTGTGGGTCAGACACTGTCCTTTCACACTCTGGGACAGTGGGTCAGACACTGTCCTTTCACACTCTGGGACAGTGGTCAGACATCGTCCTTTCACACTCTGGGACAGTGGGTCAGACACTGTCCTTTCACACTCTGGGACAGTGGGTCTGACACTGTCCTTTCGCACTCTGGGACAGTGGGTCAGACACTGTCCTTTCACACTCTGGGACAGTGGGTCAGACACTAACCTTTCACACTCTGGCACAGTGGGTCAGACACTGTCCTTTCACACTCTGGGACAGTGGGTCAGACACCGTCCTTTCACACTGTGGGACAGTGATTCAGACACTGTCCTTTCACACTCTCGGACAGTGGGTCAGACATCGTCCTTTCACACTCTGTGACAGTGGGTTGGACACTGTCCTTTCACACTGTGGGACAGTGGGTCAGACACTGTCCTTTCACACTCTGGGACAGTGGGTCAGACACTGTCCTTTCACACTCTGGGACAGTGGGTCAGACGCTGTCCTTTCACACTCTGTGACAGTGGGTCAGACACTGTCCTTTCACACTCTGTGACAGTGGGTCAGACACCGTCCTTTCACACTCTGGGACAGTGGGTCAGACACTGTCCTTTCACACTCTGGGACGGTGGGTCAGACACTGTCCTTTCACACTCTGGGACAGTGGGTCAGACACTGTCCTTTCACACTCTGGGACAGTGGGTCAGACGTTGTCCTTTCACACTCTGGGACAGTGGGTCAGACACTGTCCTTTGGCAGTTTGAGAATTTTGAATTCTATTTAAAAAAATCTGCGAATAAAAATCTGGTCTCAGTAATATTGACCATGAAGCTGTTGGATTGTCATACAAAGCCAACTGGTTCACTGATTTCCTTTAGGGAAGGAAGCTTGCCATCGTTATTCGGTCTGGGCCGATCTGTGAGTGCAGTCCCACACCAACCTGGTTGACACATAACCGTTCTCTGAAGTGACCTGGCAAGAGACTCTTGTATGAAAACCACTTTTCAAGAAGGGGACCCAAATCGGGTTGGGTCATAAATGCCAGCCTTGCCAGCGACGCCCACACGGTTGTGTGGGGGTGCGGAGTGGGCCATCAAATGTTGATGGTGCCCTTGGCTTGGCTTTGTCGATCACCAACGCTGGCAATACTGTCTAACTTCACACATGAAGAACGGGAGGCGAACGGAGACCCCTCCCTACCTCTGTAACCTCCTGCAGCCCTCCAATCTCCCAAGATCTCTGCGCTCCTCCATTCCTGACCTCTTGTCCATCCCCTACTCCCTTCATCCCAACATTGGCGGCCGTACCTTCAGCTGCCTTGGCCCTAAGCTCTAGAATTCCCTCCCTAAACCTCTCTAGCTCTCCTCCTTTGAGACGCTCCTTAAAACCGACCTCTTTGACCAAGCTTTTGGTCACCTGACCTAATAACTCCTTATGTTGCTCGGTGTCAAATTTTGTTTGATAATCGCTCCTGTGAAGTGCCTCGGGCCGTTGTACTACGTTAAAGGCGCTATATAAATGCAAGTTGTTGTCCTGGAGACAACCACTGCCTATGGAACCAAAGCAAAGCGTCAGCACCCTCAGGAGAGGAGAGAGAGAGAGAACTGGTCAAAGATATACCTTAAGGCAACAGCAAATCACTCAACACCAGCTTAGGAAATATCGCAAGCTTTTATTCATTTACTGAGGTGGCGGAAAATGCAGGGGAAGCAAAATGATATTTAACTTTCTGAAGCACACATCAATTCTTAATCGTTAAACTACATCACAGATATTTACAGTCCGCTGGTGGAGAGGTGGGAGAGAACCTGGATTCAGAGTGAAAGGCCGAGATCTTGACCAGCCTCACCAGAGGTGTGTTGGCCCTTCACCTTTTCAAACGGAGTTGAAGCTCTGATGGGGAGAGCTCCCCACAGGGGCCGGACTGAAGGAAGATGAAGAGGAGCAAAGTCTCGTCCCAGTCTCTTCCCCCTCCCCAACCCACAAATCCGATAATTAACCAAGTTCACCTCAACAAGAAGCCCCGCTGGTTTCAGCCTCAGTGGGCTGGGGAGAGGGGGGGAAATCAGCCGAGGGGTTCCCACTCCAACATTACTATCCCTCGTTGGAAAGCGTGTGTATGTGTTTGAAAGTGTCTGTCTGTGTGCGTCTGTGTATCAGTGTGACTGTCTTGTTTGTCTATCTATCTGTCTGTGTGTGTGTGTGTGTGTCTGTGTAGCAGTGTGTGTGTGTGTGTGTCTGTCCGTGTGTGTGTGTCTGTCTGTGTGCGTGTCTGGACGTGAGCTAAGGACAAATCAGGCTGTCTCTCGCTGTCAAAGCTCAGGTAGAATGGTCACATGGGTGAGTTCCTGGAAGGGAGGGTGGTGCCCATGGAACTGAGCCCCACTGAGACTCAGCACCTTCAGGAGAGGAGGGGGGGAAATTGTAAAGGGCTGTGGTTACTTGGGAAAGCCACTGACAGCTGCGACCTCGCTTGTGTATTGACCTTTGACACCCGTGACATCACTTACACGTGACACTGTCATGATGCACCGATGATGATGCTCAAAGCATTTATATCGGGCCTAATGTGGAAAAGTCTCCAAAAGTTTTTCATACAATAAGTTTCCTTTGGAATGCAGCAGGGAAACAACAAAGCTCACTCCCTGAAAACGGCAATGGCCCCCCCCAACATATCCCCTTGTCGATCCGTTCATCTGAACGACCCGCCTCACCCCCAAAGAAAACAATATTTCAAAACGACCACCTGAGGGGACAAACAATTTGAACCCTTGCAGTCTCCCTCTCATTGTGACAAGTCGAATAATCACCATTGTTAAAAGGGACGTCAAATAAATAAAAAAAAGTTTAATCTTTCAGATAATTTTTAATATAATATATATATAATATATACAGCGGATGGTTAAATGTCACTGGAGAAGTGTCAACACTTTTCCGACTACATCCTGAAGTGTATATTCTTCTCAGATTCCAGTCTCCAAAGTTTTGTACAAGATCCCGATGATTGTCGATGTGTTGCTGTCGTTTTGTTCTCCAAACTGTTTCGAAGGGTTTCCCCATCCTCCTCGCACTGGGTGGAAATGTCCGTGCTCTCGCGTATTCTTTAGCTGTCTCTCCTTCCCTCCCTCCCACCCTCCCTCCCTCCTTCCTCACTAGTCTTCCGAGATGACATCTATGTCCTCGGGGCTGGCCTGTTTGGTCGCCATTCTCCACCGGTTGACATGATGAGAGCCTTTCTTTTTCTGCTGGGAGTCGGGACCCTCCTCCTCCAACTTCTGACGCTTGTACTTTGTTCTCCTGTTTTGGAACCACACCTTCACCTGCAATAAAGAACAAGACGGGCTCAGAATCGAGACAAACACTGTACCGACACTGGGTAGGGTAGGGTAGTGTAGTGGTTATTGTTTACTGGACCACTAATCCAGAGGCCTGGACTAGTAATCCAGAGATACATGAGTTCAAATCGCACCACGGCTTGTTTGAGAATTTGAACTCAGTTAAAGAAACCTGGAAATAAAAAGCTGGTATCAGTAAAAGTGACCACGAAGCTGTCGGATTGTCGTAAAAACCCAACTGGTTCACTAATGTCCTTTAGGGAAGGAAACCTGCCGACCTTACCCGTCTGGGCTTATATGTGACTCCAGTCCCACACTACATGGGACTTAATGTCTTAGGGAGGGAATAAGTAATAAATATGGCCTTGCCAGTGTGATCTACATTCAGACAAGAAAAGAAATCATGACCTAGGCTGACACTCCAGTGCAGTACTGAGGGAGCGCTGTATTAAGCCTGTCCTGTCAGATGTTAAAAAGCTCAAATGGAAAGATATAGGGTTGGTATTTGGAACCATCTGATCTCCTCAGGCCGTCCCTAAACACTTTGTAGCCAATCAATTGCCTTTGAAGTGCAGTCGCTGTTGTTTTGCAGGGAAACACAGCAGTCAATTTGTATGCAAGGTCCAAAAACAGCAGATAAACGACCAGATCATCTGTTTCAGTGATGTTAGTTCAGGAATAAATATTGTCCAGGACACCGGGGAGAACTCCCTTGCTCTTCTTCCAATAGTGCCATGGGATCTTTTACGTCCACCTGAGAGGGCAGACGGGGCCTCGGTTTAACGTCTCATCCGAAAGGCGGCACCTCTGACAGTGCAGCACTCCCTCAGCACTGGAACTTTAGTGTCAGCCTGGATATGGGCTCAAGACTCTGGAATGGGACTTGAATTTACGACCTTGTGACTCAGAGGCGAGAGTGAGACCCACTGAGCCAAGCTGGCTGAAGAACCATTTTCATCCAAACCCCATCTTGTGTGTTGAACTTACCAGTCACTAATTTAAATTTGTGTCCTCTGACCTTGACTCCAGTCTCCTTAAAGTAATATTCGGGGTTCAACTCACCGATTCCATTTATTAACCCTTTAAATACATCAAAAAGGTTGCTCCTGAGACTTTAAACTCTGGTGATTAAGTTCCTCGAATCTTTCCTCGTAGCACATGCCATTTATTCTTATTACCTTTGTTGCTCTTGCTCTTGCACCCTCTCAAATACATGGACATCCCTCTTAAAATATGAAGACCAGTGAGGTGAGGCCAGTGCATTAGAACCCTCAGCACTACCTCTGTAGATTTGGATTCTACTCTCCTGGCAGGGTAGTTTTATTAATTGTTTCCCCAAACTGTCCCCACATTGACAGTGATGAGTTTACTGCCACTCCCAGGGCCCTTATCTGTGTCTTCCTGTGCTAATTCTGGTCTATTCAACAACAACAACAACTCAAAGGTAGTCATCTCCAGATTACTCCCGGTGCCACACGCTACTGATTATAGAAATAGGAGGATAGAGCTGATGAATGCATGGCTGAAGAGATGGTGCAGGAGGGAGGACTTCAGATTCCTGGGGCATTGGGACCAGTTCTGGGGAAGGTGGGACCTGTACAGGCCAGACGGGTTGAATCTCAACACTCATCGAAGCTTGGACCAATGTCCTTGTGGGGAGGTTCGCTAGTGCTTTGGGGGGGTTGGGGTTTAAACTAATTTGCAGGGGGATGGGCACTAGGACGGAGCATTGGAAAGGAGAAACAAGGGGCACAAGGGATTGGGAGAGAAAGATAGAACTAGAGGAAGTAACCGCGCAGTGTTAGGTGGGATCAAACTAAGGGAGAGTACAAGAAAGTCTAAGACTGGGTTGCAGTGCATGTGTATAAACACACGAAGTGTGGTAAACAAGGTTGGTGAGCTGCAGGCGCAAATAGCCACATGGGAATATGATGTTGTGGCGATAACGGAGACCTGGTGCAAAAAAGGGCAAGACTGAGTACTAATTATTCCTGGATACAAGGGGCGCTAAATTGGGCCATGTAGCACCCATCATTTCAGCGCGACACGGCCTCTTCGACATCCAAGATGGCGTCTTGGAGGCGCACACACGTTTCCAGCGTGACGTGCGCCAGACGCCATTTTGGTATAGGAGTTAGCGCAGGCGCAGATAACAAAAGCTGGAATCATGTAAAGTAAGGAGAAAATGGCTTCAATCAGTGTACAACGCTGATTTAAAGTGATAGACACCATTTTGGGACTTAACGCTCAACTCAACGCACAGTCTTAACCCCGACCATCTGAACGTGTCTGAGAGTGCCTGGAGGACCCCCCACCAGCGCTATTTAAATGGACCATTACAGGTTAGTGGCTGGATTATTGCTTCTGGCTGCCGAGACATCTGTAACTATTTTTTTTATTCGTTCATGGGATGTGGGCATCGCTGGCGAGGCCAGCATTTTTATTGCCCCTCCCTAATTGCCTTTAAGAAGGTGGTGGTGAGCCAACTTCTTGAACCGCTGCAGTCCGTGTGGTGACGGTTCTCCCACAGTGCTGTTAGGAAGGGAGTTCCAGGATTTTGACCCAGCGACGATGAAGGAACAGCGATATATTTCCAAGTCAGGATGGTGTGTGACTTGGAGGGGAACGTGCAGGTGGTGTTGTTCCCATGTACCTGCTGCTCTTGTCCTTCCAGGTGGTAGAAGTCGCAGGCTTGGGAGGTGCTGTCGAAGAAGCCTTGGCGAGTTGCTGCAGTGCATCCTGTGGATGGTACACACTGCAGCCGCTGTGCGCCGGTGGTGAAGGGAGTGAATGTTTAGGGTGGTGGATGGGGTGCCAATCAAGCGGGCTGCTTTGTCCTGGATGGTGTCGAGCTTCTTGAGTGTTGTTGGAGCTGCATTCATCCAGGCAAGTGGAGAGTATTCCATCACACTCCTGACTTGTGCCTTGTAGATGGTGGAAATGCTTTGGGGAGTCAGGAGGTGAGTCACTCGCCACAGAATACCCAGCCTCTGACCTGCTCTTGTAGCCACAGTATTTATATGGCTGGTCCATTAAATTTCTGGTCAATGGTGACCCCCAGAATGGTGGGGAATTCGGTGATGGTAATGCTGTTGAATGTTAAGGGGAGGTGGTTAGACTCTCTCTTGTTGGAGATGGTCATTGCCTGGCACTTGTCTGGCACGAATGTTACTTGCCACTTATCAGCCCAAGCCTGGATGTTGTCCAGGTCTTGCTGCATGTGGGCTCGGACTGCTTCATTATCTGAGGGTTGCGAATGGAACTGAACACTGTGCAGTCATCAGTGAACATCCTCATTTCTGACCTTATGATGGAGGGAAGGTCATTGCTGAAGCAGCTGAAGATGGTTGGGCCTAGGACACTGCCTTGAGGAACTCCTGCAGCAATGTCCTGGGGCTGAGGTGATTGGCCACCAACAACCACTACCATCTTCCTTTGTGCTAGGTATGACTCCAGCCACTGGAGAGTTTTACCCCTGATTCTCATTGATTTCAATTTTACTGGGGCTCCTTGGTGCCACACTCGGTCAAATGCTGCCTTGATGTCAAGGGCAGTCACTCTCACCTCACCTCTGGAATTCAGCTCTTTTGTCCATGTTTGGACCAAGGCTGTAATGAGGTCTGGAGCCGAGTGGTCCTGGCAGAACCCAAACTGAGCATCGGTGAGCAGGTTATCGGTGAGTAAGTGCCGCTTGATAGCACTGTCAACGACACCTTCCATCACTTTGCTGATGATTGAGAGTAGACTGATGTGGCGGTAATTGGTCGGATTGGATTTGTCCTGCTTTTTGTGGACAGGACATACCTGGGCAATTTTCCATATTGTTGGGTAGATGCCAGTGTTGTAGCTGTACTGGAACAATTTGGCCAGAGGTGCAGCTAGTTCTGGAGCACAAGTCTTCAGCACTACAGCTGGGATGTTGTCGGGGCCCATACCCTTTGCTATATCCAGTGCACTCAGCCGTTTCTTGATATCATGTGGAGTGAATCGAATTGGCTGAAGACTGGCTTCTGTGATGGTGGGGATATCGGGAGGCGGCCGAGATGGATCATCCACTCGGCACTTCTGGCTGAAGATGGTTGCAAACGCTTCAGACTTGTCTTTTGCACTCACGTGCTGGACTCCGCCATCATTGAGGATGGGGATGATTACAGAGCCTCCTCCTCCCGTTAGTTGTTTAATTGTCCACCACCATTCACGACTGGATGTGGCAGGACTGCAGAGCTTTGATCTGATCCGTTGGTTGTGGAATCGCTTAGCTCTGTCTATAGCATGTTGCTTCCACTGTTTAGCATGCATGTAATCCTGAGTTGTAGCTTCACCAGGTTGGCACCTCATTTTTTGGTACGCCTGGTGCTGCTCCTGGCATGCTCTTCTACACTCCTCATTGAACCAGGGTTGATCCCCTGGCTTGTTGGTAATGGTAGAGTGAGGAATATGCCGGGCCATGAGGTTACAGATTGTGCTGGAATACAATTCTGCTGCTGATGATGACCCACAGCGCCTCATGGATGCCCAGTTTTGAGCTGCCAGATCTGTTCTGAATCTATCCCATTTAGCACGGTGGTAGTGCCACACAACACGTTGGATGGTGTCCTCAGTGCGAAGACGGGACTTCGTCTCCACGAGGACTGTGCGGTGGTCACTCCTACCAATACTGTCATGGACAGATGCATTTGTGACAGGTAGATTGGTGAGGACGAGGTCAAGTAAGTTTTTCCCTCGTGTTGGTTCGCTCACCACCTGCCGCAGACCCAATCTGGCAGCTATGTCCTTCAGGACTCAGCCAGCTCGGTCAGCAGTGGTGCTACCGAGCCACTCTTGGTGATGGACATTGAAGTCCCCCACCCAGAGTACATTCTGTGCCCTTGCTACCCTCAGTGCTTCCTGCAAGTGGTGTTCAACATGGAGGAGGACTGATTCATCAGCTGAGGAAGGACGGTAGGTGGTAATCAGCAGGAGGTTTCCTTGCCCATGTTTGACCTGATGCCATGAGATTTCATGGGGTCCAGAGTCAATGTTGAGGACTCCCAAGGCCACTCCCTCCTGACTGTATATCACTGTACCACCACCTCTGGTGGGTCTGTCCTGCCGGTGGGACAGGACATACCCAGGGATGGTGATGGAAGAGTCTGGGACGTTGGCTGAAAGGTATGATTCTGTGAGTATGGCTATGTCAGGCTGTTGCTTGACTAGTCTGTGGGACAGCTCTCCCAATTTTGGCACAAGTCCCCAGATGTTAGTAAGGAGGACCTTGCAGGGTCGACTGGGCTTGGTGTTTTGCCGTTGTCGTGTCCGGTGCCTAGTGGTCCGATGCCGGGTGGTCCGTCCGGTTTTATTCTTATTATGACTTTTTGTAGCGAGATTTTACAACTGAGTGACTTGCTAGGCCATTTCAGAGGGCAATTAAGAATCAACCACATTGCTGTGGGTCTGGAGTCACATGTAGGCCAGACCGGGTAAGGACGGCAGGTTTCCTTCCCTAAAGGACATTAGTGAACATTTTTGGAGGTCTGCTACACTTGAATACTAGGATGCAGGGGCATAGCCTAACATTTCGAGCCAGGACGTGCAGGAGTGAAGTTAGGAAATGCTTCTACGCGCAAAGGGTGGGAGAAGTTTGGAATGGTCTTCTGCAAACGGCAGTTAATGCTAGCTCAATTGAGAATTCTAAATCTGAGATTGAAAGATTTCTGTGAACCAAGGGTACTAAGGGATCTGGGGCTAAGGCGGGTATATGTAGTTAGGTCACAGGTCCACCCTGATCTGACCAAATGGTGGAACAGGCTCGAGGGGCTAAATGCCACCGCCACTTGCTGCCTCCTGATATGTGCCAGCTTCTCCTGCAAGAAAGCGGGACGTGTGTCTGGGTGATGTGCCTATCATGGTTGAATAGCTGCCAGTGTGTGTGGCCTGTGAGTTGTGGGTGGGCGGCTTGCAATGGTGGTAATGTGTAAGGGGAGAGGGTTGAGTGCTGATGGAAAGAGTTTGTTGGTATGTGGGTGATGGGGGTGTCGTGCATGGAGCAATGGATGCGACTGGTGGGGTAGTTGGTAGGAGACGCCACTTGACAGTTGACCTCACTCATCTTGACCACTCATGTCAAAGCATTGAACTTCTTCCTGCACTGCATCCATGTTCATGATGCTGTGCACCTGGCATTAACTTCATCCCCTACTGCCTCCCACTACCTTTTGGGTGTATGTCTCGAGGGCCTCTTGCTCCCCCTCCTCCCCGCCCCCCCTCCCCCCAACGGATATAGGATGTCCCTCCTTCTGTCCATCTCTTGCACCAAAGCATCTGGTGCATCAGCAGTGAACCTTGGTACACAGAGTCTCAGATCAGCAGATTAGAGAGGTCTGGCATGCAGATTGGAGGATGTGGGATTTAGTGGTGCGCAACCTTTATTCAATGTTTTAACATAATTCATCAGTATGTAAAAATAGAGATGGGACCTGCATCTGTGCTTTATGTGTGCAATGCCTGATCTCTGTTCAGAGTCCGTGCAGACAGCAGGCTGTTATATTCAGCATATAACAGGTACCAGCTACCTTTAAGAGATTTCTAACAGACAGCCTGCCTTTAAGAGATTGGAGCTTCCCCCTGCTGGTGGAAAGTGCGAATTGCATGGAATTCTCGTTCAACGCTGATTTCCAACGCCAGATTGCAGGAAAGTCCTCAGGCCTGACAAAAATCTCATCCTGCCTGCGCAGGGACCATTGGGCGCAGGGTAATAACAGATCGTCCTGCTCCTGCCCAAAAACAGGCCCTATCCAATTTTTCCTCCAAGGTGTTCAGGAAAGATAGGGAAGGAAAGAAAGGATGGGGAGTGGTGGCAGTCTTGATTAAGGAGAATATTACAGTGCTGGAGAGAGAGGATGTCCTGGAGGGGTCAAGAACAGAATCTATTTGGTTTGAGTTAAGAAATAACTACTGGGTGTATTCTATCGGTCACCAACTATGGGAAGGATGTAGAGGAGCAAATTTGCAGGGAAATTACAGAGGTGCAAAAGCCATCGAGTAGTGATAATGGGAGACTTCAACTATCCTAATCTAGACTGGGATAACAATAATAATATAAGGGGCAAAGAAGGGGAGGAATTTTTGAAATGTGTTCAGGATAACTTTCTTAACCAGGACGTTTCCGGCCCAACGAGGAAGGAGGCACTGCTGAGGGAAGGAGGTGGGCCAGGTGGAGTAAGTGTCAGTGGGAGAGCATTTAGGGAGCAGCGATCATAGTATCATAAGGTTTAGAATAGCTATGGAAAAGGACACGGACCACTCTAAATTAAAAATACTCAATTGGAGGAGGGCCAATTTCAATGGGATGAGAACTGATCTGGCCCGGGTAAATTGGAATCAAAGATTGGCAGGCAAAACTGTAATTGAGCAATGGGCGGCCTTTAACGAGGAGATGGTTCGGGTACAGGTTGTGAAGTACAGTTCTGGGCAGCGCACTTCAGGAAAGATGTGAAGGTTGTGAGGAGATTTGATAGAGGTATTCAAAATCATGAAGGATCTAGACAGAGTAGATAGAGAGAAACTGTTCCCATTGGTGGAAGGGTCAAGAACCAGAGGACGTAGATTTATGGTGATTGGCAAAAGAACCAAAGGTGACATGAGGAAAAACTTTTTTACACAGCGAGTGGTTAGGATCTGGAATGCACTGCCCGAGGGGGTGGTGGAGGCAGATTCAATCATGGCCTTCAAAAGGGAACTGGATAAGTACTTGAAAGGAAAACATTTGCAGGGCTATGGGGATAGGGCGGGGGAGTGGGACTAGCTGGATTACTCTTGCATAGAGCCGGCGCGGACTCGATGGGCCGAATGGCCTCCTTCCACGCTGTAACCTTTCTATGATTCTATTCTATACTTCCATTTATATAAATGCAAGTCCTTCTTCTTCTACATAACAACACTACAATTCAAAAAGAATTCATTGGTTGTGAAGCCCTTTGGAACACCCTGAGAGGTGTGTTAAGGTTCGACATAAGATGAAAGTTGTCCCAATCCTCATCACAACCCAGAGCTCGTATATGTTTGTATGTTTGTTCAGTGAGGACTGAGATTGGGCTTGATTGTGGTACCACCCAGAGTTGCCATGTTTACATGTGAAGAATGCCACCTTGGGTCGGTGTCTGTGAAGCTGTGTGTAGCAGGGTGTCACCACCAGCAGCAGAAGAGGAGGAGTAGGGTATGAAACTTAGAGAGCATAGGAACATAGGAACAGGAGTAGGCCATTCAGCCCCTCGTGCCTGCTTCGCCATTTGATAAGATCATGGCTGATCTGTGATCTAACTCCATAAACCTGCTTTAGGCCCATATCCCTTAATACCTTTGGTTGCCAAAAAACTATCTATCTCACATTTAAATTTAGCAATTGAGCTGGTATCAATTGCTGTTTGCGGAAGAGAGTTCCAAACTTCTACCACCCTTTGTGTGTAGAAATGTTTTCTAATCTCACTCCTGAAAGGTCTGGCTCTAATTTTTAGACTGTGCCCCCAAGGTGGCATTCTTCACATGTAAACATTTAGAAAGTACCCTGTTCTATCCTTTTTTGATCCAAAGTGGATGACCTCACATTTGTCTACATTGAATTCCATTTGCCACAGTTTTGCCCATTCGCCTAATCTATCAATATCGCTTTGTAATTTTATGTTTTCATCAACACTGCTTACAATGCCACCAATCTTTGTGTCATCGGCAAACTTAGATATGAGACTTTCTATGCCTTCATCTAAGTTGTCAATAAATATTGTGAATAATTGAGGCCCCAAGACAGATCCGTGCGGGAGCGGCGGTGAACTTCCGTCTCTGGAATACACCATCCTTAGACAGGGATCCGGATCTAACGGACTGGGGTTCACACGTCGTTATCTTTTAAAATCCCCGAATTCCCCAAGTTGTCCCAATCCTCAACACAACCCAGAGCTCGTATATGTTTGTATATTTGTATATTTATATAGCGCCTTCAGCATAATAAAACGTCATATGACGCTTCACAGGAGCGTTATCAGACAAAATCTGACACCGAGCCATATAATGGGATATTAGGACAGGTGACCAAAACCTTGGTGAAAGAGGTAGGTTTTAAGGTATAACAAAGGAGGAGAGAGGTGGAGAGGTTTAGGGAGGGAATTCTAGAGCTTAGGGCATAGGCAGCTGAAGGCACGGTCGCCAATGGTGGAGCGATTAAAATCAGGGATGGCCAAGAGGCCAGAATTGGAGGAGCGCAGAGATCTCGGAGGGTTGTAGAGCTGGAGGAGGTTACAGAGATAGAGAGGGGTGAGGCCATGGAGGGATTTGAACACAAGGATGAGAATTTTGTCTGCTTATTTAGAGCCTTGCTCTGACACCAGTACAATGAGCTTTGGCCCTTCCTCTAGGTTTCTCAATTAAAACTCCAGTTGGCTGAATCTCAGGAGCCATACAGTGGTCTACACCTCTCTCCAACGGCTCCCCGTAAAGAAAGAAAACTCTTGCATTTATATAGCGCCTTTCACAACCTCAGGATGTCCCCAAGCGCTTCACAGCCAATGAAATACTTTTGCAGTGTAGTTACTGTTGTAATGTAGCAACATCTGATGACGATATTGGGCAACAGACCACACGGGTTTGTCCAGCTGGATACACACTGGGTGGATTGGGGACCCCTGAGCTCACCGGGCTTTCTGAGGACAGAGGAAGTGGGATGAGTTGGGGAATTCGGGGATTTTAAAAGATAACGACGTGTGAACCCCAGTCCGATAGATCCGGATCCCTGTCCAAGGATGGTGTATTCCAGAGACGGAAGTTCACCGCCGCTCCCGCACGGATCTGTCTTGGGGCCTCAGTTATTCACAATATTTATTGACGACTTAGATGAAGGCATAGAAAGTCTCATATCTAAGTTTGCCGATGACACAAAGATTGGTGGCATTGTAAGCAGTGTAGATGAAAACACAAAATTACAAAGCGATATTGATAGATTAGGCGAATGGGCAAAACTGTGGCAAATGGAATTCAATGTAGACAAATGTGAGGTCATCCACTTTGGATCAAAAAAGGATAGAACAGGGTACTTTCTAAATGGTAAAAGGTTAAAAACAGTGGATGTCCAAAGGGACTTAGGGGTTCAGGTACATAGATCATTGAAGTGTCATGAACAGGTGCAGAAAATAATCAATAAGGCTAATGGAATGCTGGCCTTTATATCTGGAGGACTGGAGTACAAGGGGGCAGAAGTTATGCTGCAGCTATACAAAACCCTGGTTAGACCGCACCTGGAGTACTGTGAGCAGTTCTGGGCACCGCACCTTCGGAAGGACATATTGGCCTTGGAGGGAGTGCAGCGTAGGTTTACTAGAATGATACCCGGACTTCAAGGGTTAAGTTACGAGGAGAGATTACACAAATTGGGGTTGTATTCTCTGGAGTTTAGAAGGTTAAGGGGTGATCTGATCGAAGTTTATAAGATATTAAGAGGAATGGATAGGGTGGATAGAGAGAAACTATTTCCACTGGTTGGGGATTCTAGGATTCTAGATCCGGATCCCTGTCTAAGGATGGTGTGTTCCAGAGACGGAAGTTCACCGCCGCTCCCGCACGGATCTGTCTTGGGGCCTCAATTATTCACAATATTTATTAACGACTTAGATGAAGGCATAGAAAGTCTCATATCTAAGTTTGCCGATGACACAAAGATTGGTGGCATTGTAAGCAGTGTAGTGTAAGTTGTCCCAATCCTCAACACAACCCAGAGCTCGTATATGTTTGTATATTTGTTCAGTGAGGACTGAGATTGGGCTTGATTGTGGTACCACCCAGAGTTGCCATGTTTACATGTGAAGAATGCCACCTTGGGGGCACAGTCTAAAAATTAGAGCCAGACCTTTCAGGAGCGAGATTAGAAAACATTTCTACACTCAAAGGGTGGTAGAAGTTTGGAACTCTCTTCCGCAAACAGCAATTGATACCAGCTCAATTGCTAAATTTAAATGTGAGATAGATAGTTTTTTGGCAACCAAAGGTATTAAGGGATATGGGCCAAAGGCGGGTATATGGAGTTAGATCACAGATCAGCCATGATCTTATCAAATGGCGAAGCAGGCACGAGGGGCTGAATGGCCTACTCCTGTTCCTATGTTCCTATGCTCTCTAAGTTTCATACCCTACTCCTCCTCTTCTGCTGCTGGTGGTGACACCCTGCTACACACAGCTTCACAGACACCGACCCAAGGTGGCATTCTTCACATGTAAACATGGCAACTCTGGGTGGTACCACAATCAAGCCCAATCTCAGTCCTCACTGAACAAACATACAAACATATACGAGCTCTGGGTTGTGATGAGGATTGGGACAACTTTCATCTTATGTCGAACCTTAACACACCTCTCAGGGTGTTCCAAAGGGCTTCACAACCAATGAATTCTTTTTGAATTGTAGTGTTGTTATGTAGAAGAAGAAGGACTTGCATTTATATAGCACCTTTCACGAGCTCATGAAGCACGGGAGGAACGGCTGAGAAGAGAATGGAAAACGCAGGAGAGAAACGGCTGAGAGGAGAATGGAAAACGCAGGAGAGAAACGGCTGAGAGGAGAATGGAAAACGCAGGAGAGAAACGGCTGGGAGGAGAATGGAAAACGCAGGAGAGAAGCGGCTGGGAGGAGTAAAACAAACGCAGGGAAAAATCGGAGGAATAAAATTCTGAATCTGAAAAAGTGACATCAGAGCAGGGACAGGAACGGCAGAGCCCGAGGAATTGCAGCTCAGTGTTTAATTTATTATATAAATAAGTCAAGTGTTTAATTTACTATATTGCTGAGCTAAGTGTTTATTTTATTGTATAAATAAGTCGTGTTTAACTTACTATATTATTGAGCTAAGTGTTTAATTTATATAATTAAGCTAAGTGTTTAATTAATTGATCAGATCTAAGGGAATAAAATTAAAATTAACTAAATAGAGGATACCAACATTAAAGGGTTCCAAAATTCATGAAATTAACATCTGGTATACATAAATAATAAATGGAAGTTACGGAAATAATGAAATAAAGAAGTTAATAAACAAAAAACAAGACGAATTAGCTACAAATTAATCTGAAATCAAGCTAAATCCATCTACTAAGTATAATCTAGATTTCAGGTAGGGGATTTTTCATGTCGGGGCTGGATAACGTCCTCTGCAGTCATGACCGAGAGTCCGGGAGGGTGTGCTGCCTGCCTGGTGCAAGGGTAAAGGCTATCTCGAAACAACTAGAGAGGAACTTGGAAAGGGAGGGGGAAAATCTAGTTGCCATGGTCCATGTGGCACCAATGACATAGGGAATATCAGAAGTTAGGAACTAAATTAAAGAACAGGACCTCACGGGTGGTAATCTCAAGATTACTACCCGAGCCATGTGCTAATTGGCATGGGGATAAACAGATCAGGAAGGTGAATGCGTGGCTGAAAGACTGGTGTGGGCAGGAGGGGTTCCCCATTTCATGGGACACTGGCACCAGTACTGGGACAGGAAGGAGCTGTATCACTGGGACGGGCTCTACCTGAACCGGAATGGGACCAGTGTTTTTTTTTATCCGTTCATGGGATGTGGGCATCGCTGGCAAGGCCGGCATTTATTGCCAGTGTTTAGTGTCCTAGCGGAGAGGACAAGTAGGGCTGTGGATAGGACTTTAAACTAGTAAGATGGGGGGAGGGATCTGGTGAAAATAGCACAAGCCTGGAGATAAAAGAAATAGGAGATGAGAGTAAGGAATAAGGGTAACATAAACGGTCAGGGAACAAATACAGTCGTAGAACATCAGAACAAAATAAAGTGAGGGGAACAATTATTAAAAACAAATTAAATTGCCTGTACAGCAATGTGCACAGCATCTGAAACAAAACGAGGGAACTGAAGGCAATAATTGGTAGCGAGGAGCCAGATGTGATAGGGATAACTGAAACATGGCTACATAAAGAACAGGACTGGCAGTTAATTATTGCAGGATATAATGTATTTAGAAAGGATGGGGAAGGATGGGGGGTGGAGTAGCTGTACTAATTAGAGACAACATAATGGCAATAGGAAAAAGGGCATAAGTAATATTAAGACAGGAACAGAATCCATATGGATTGAGACAATGGATGAGAAGGGATCGATCACGTTAATTGGTTTATCCTACAGACCATCTAATAGTGAAGGGAAGTGGAGGATGAAATATGTAGACAAATCTATGAAATGAGTAAAAGACATGAATCATAATCATGGGAGATTATAACTATCCCCAAATAAACTGGCAAGAAGAGGGGAAAAGGGAATGGAATTTTTACAGTTTGTAAAGGACTCCTTTCTTACCCAGACTGTGAAAAACCCAACAAGAGAGGAATCACTACTGGGTCTAGTAATGGGAAATAAACCGGATCAGATAAGAGAAGGCAGCATAAGGGAACATCTAGACAATAGCGATCATAACATAATAAGGTTTAAAATAATTATTGAGAAAGACATAAATAAGACAAAGGCCAAAATAATAGGATTGGAAAAAAGGCTAATTTTGAGGGGATGAGAATGGCACTCGGGAAGGTAAACTGGAAAAAAAAATGACAAAGAGATAAAACAGCAGAGACTATAAATGCGAAACGTTCAAGGAATCCCACTCACTCACCTGACGAATGAGATAATCTCCGAAAGCTTATGATTTTCAAATAAAACTGTTGGACTATAACCAAATATAACCAAAAGCAAAATACTGCAGATACTGGAAATCTGAAATAAAAACAGAAGATGCTGGAGAAGCTCAGCGACAGCTGTGGAGAAAGAAACAGAGTTAACGTTTCAGGTGAAACTTTAACTCTTTTAACATCTTCCTTTTCGGACAGCGAGTGATGGTTCTGCTGCTGCCATTTGCAGCTGCTCCAGACCAATCTTTTGTTTCTTAACCTGTCCCATTATCACCTTCCTTGCCTTGTACCATCATCCCTTTTGTCATAGAATCATAGGTTCATAGAAAGGTTACAGCATGGAAGGAGGCCATTCGGCCCATCGAGTCCATGCTGGCTCGATGCAAGAGCAATCCAGCTAGTCCCACTCCCCCGATCTATCCCCGTAGCCCTGCAAATTTTTTCCTTTCAAGTACTTATCCAGTTCCCTTTTGAAGACCATGATTGAATCTGCCTCCACCACCCCCTCGGGCAGTGCATTCCAGATCACAACCACTCGCTGCATAAAAAAATTTGTCCTCATGTCACCTTTGGTTCTTTTGCCAATCACATTAAATCTATGCCCTCTGATTCTTGAACCTTCCACCAATGGGAACAGTTTCTCTCTATCTACTCTGTCCAGACCCTTCGTGATTTTGAATACCTCTATCAAATCTCCTCACAACCTTCTCTGTTCCAAGGAGAACTATCCCAGCTTCTCCAGTCTATCCATGAAATCTAAGTCCCTCATCCCTGGAATCATTCTAGTAAATTTTCTCTCCACCCTCTCTAAGGCCTTTACATCTTTCCTAAAGTGCGGTGCCCAGAACTGGACACAATACTCCAGTTGTGGTCGAACCAGTGTTTTATAAAGGTTCATCATAACTTCGTTGCTTTTGTACTCTATGCCTCTATTTATAAAGCCCAGGACCCCGTATGCTTTTTTAACCGCTTTCTCAACCTGCCCTGCCACCTTCAACGATTTGTGCACATGTACCCCCAGATCCCTCTGTTCCTCTACCCCTTTTAGAATTGTGCCCTCTAGTTTATATTGCATCTCTCATTTTTCCTACCGAAATGCATCACCTTGCATTTTTCCGCGTTACATTTCGTCTGCCACATGTCCGCCCATGCCACCAGACTGCCTATAGCCTCTTGAAGTCTATCACTATCCTTTTTTTTTATTCGTTCACGGGATGTGGGCGTCGCTGGCGAGGCCAGCATTTATTGCCCATCCCTAATTGCCCTCGAGAAGGTGGTGGTGAGCCGCCTTCTTGAACCGCTGCAGTCCGTGTGGTGACGGTTGTCCCACAGTGCTGTTAGGAAGGGAGTTCCAGGATTTTGGCCCAGCGACAATGAAGGAACGGCGATATATTTCCAAGTCGGGATGGTGTGTGACTTGAAGGGGAACGTGCAGGTGGTGTTGTTCCCATGCGCCTGCTGCTCTTGTCCTTCTAGGTGGTAGAGGTCGCGGGTTTGGGAGGTGCTGTCGAAGAAGCCTTGGCGAGTTGCTGCAGTGCATCCTGTGGATGGTGCACACTGCAGCCACAGTGCGCCGGTGGTGAAGGGAGTGAATGTTTAGGGTGGTGGATGGGGTGCCAATCAAGCGGGCTGCTTTATCTTGGATGGTGTCGAGCTTCTTGAGTGTTGTTGGAGCTGCACTCATCCAGGCAAGTGGAGAGTATTCCATCACACTCCTGACTTGTGCCTTGTAGATGGTGGAAAGGCTTTGGGGAGTCAGGAGGTGAGTCACTCGCCACAGAATACCCAGCCTCTGACCTGGTCTCGTAGCCACAGTATTTATATGGCTGGTCCAGTTCAGTTTCTGGTCAATGGTGACCCCCAGGATGTTGATGGTGGGGGATTTGGCGATGGTAATGCCTTTGAATGTCAAGGGGAGGTGGTTAGACTCTCTCTTGTTGGAGATGGTCATTGCCTGGCACTTATCTGGCGCGAATGTTACTTGCCACTTATCAGCCCAAGCCTGGATGTTGTCCAGGTCTTGCTGCATGCGAGCATGGACAGCTTCATTATCTGAGGGGTTGCGAATGGAACTGAACACTGTGCAATCATCAGCAAACATCCCCATTTCTGACCTTATGATGGAGGGAAGGTCATTGATGAAGCAGCTGAAGATGGTTGGGCCTAGGACACTGCCCTGAGGAACTCCTGCAGCAATGCCCTGGGGCTGAGATGATTGGCCTCCAACAACCACTACCATCTTCCTTTGTGCTAGGTATGACTCCAGCCACTGGAGAGTTTTCCCCCTGATTCCCATGGACTTCAATTTTACTAGGGCTCCTTGGTGCCACACTCGGTCAAATGCTGCCTTGATGTCAAGGGCAGTCACTCTCACCTCACCTCTGGAATTCAGCTCTTTTGTCCATGTTTGGACCAAGGCTGTAATGAGGTCTGGAGCCGAGTGGTCCTGGCGGAACCCAAACTGAGCATCGGTGAGCAGGTTATTGGTGAGTAAGTGCCGCTTGATAGCACTGTCGACGACACCTTCCATCACTTTGCTGATGATTGAGAGTAGACTGATGGGGCGGTAATTGGCCGGATTGGATTTGTCCTGCTTTTTGTGTCCTCACTGTTCACTACCCTTCCAAGTTTTGTGTCATCTGCAAATTTTGAAATTGTGCCCTGTGCACCCAAGTCCAAGTCATTAATATATATCAAGAAAAGAAGTGGACCCAGCACTGACCCCTGGGGAACACCACTGTACACCTCCCTCCAGTCCAAAAAACAACTATTCACCACTACTCTCTGTTTCCTGTCATTTAGCCAATTCTGTATCCATGTTGCTACTGTCCCCTTTAGTCCATGGGCCGCAGTCTTAATAGCAAGTGGCACTTTATCAAACACTTTTTGAAAATCCATATGCACCACATCAACTGCATTGCCCTCATCTACCCTCTCTGTTACCTCATCAAAAAACTCTATCAAGTTAGTTAAACACGATTTGCCTTTAACAAATCCATGCTGGCTTTCCCTAATCAATCCACACTCATCCAAATGACTGTTAATTCTGTCCCGGATTATCGTTTCTAAAAGTTTCCCCACCACTGAGGTTAAACTGACTGGCCTGTAGTTGCTGGGTTTATCCTTACACCCTTTTTTGAACAAGGGTGTAACATTTGCAATTCTCCAGATCACTGGCACCATCCCCATATCTCAGGATGTTTGGAAGATTATGGCCAGTACCTCCGCAGTTTCCCCCCTTACTTCCCTCAGCGTCCTGGCGTGCATCCATCCGGACCGGGTGACTTATCTATTTTAAGTACAGCTAGCCTTTCTAGTACCTCTTCTTTATCAATTTTTAGCCCATCCAGTATCTTAACCATATCTTCCTTTACTGAGACTCTGATGTGGAGATGCCAGTGATGGACTGAGGTGGACAAATGTAAGGAGTCGTACAACACCAGGTTATAGTCCAACAGCTTTATTTGAAATCACAAGCTTTCGGAGCTTTGCTCCTTCGTCAGGTGACGAAGGAGAAAAGCTCCGAAAGCTTGTGATTTCAAATAAAGCTGTTGGACTATAACCTGGTGTTGTACGACTCCATGCTGAGACTCTGGCAGCATCTTCTTCCTTGATAAAGACCAATGCAAAGTGCTCATTTAGTACCTCAGCCATGCCCACTGCCTCCATGAGTAGATCTCCTTTATGGTCCCTAATCGGCCCCACTCTTACTACCTGTTTACAGTTTACATGTCTGTGGAAGACTTTTGGATTCCCTTTTATGTTGTCCGTTAGTCTATTCTCATACTCTCTCTTTGCCCCTTTTATTTCCTTTTTCACTTACCCTTTGAACTTTCTATATTCACTCTTGCCCTCTACCCTATCACAGACCTTCCCTTTTGTTCTTTCCTCTCCTCCTCCTCGTCTTTTCCTGGCTCTGTACTTGCTTAAAAACTTTAACTCTTTTAACATCTTCCAATTCTGACCACAGGTCTTCAACCTGAAACGTTAACTCTGTTTCTTTCTCCATAGATGCTACCTGACTTGCTGAGTATTTCCAGCATTTCTGGTCATCAATATAAGATAGTCACTAATAAATCCAATAGGGAATTCAGGAAAACTTCTTTACCCAGAGAGTGGTGAGAATGTGGAACTCGCTACCACAAGGAGTAGTTGAGGCAAGTAGCATAAATGCATTTAAGGGGAAGCTGGATAAACACATGAGGGAGAAAGGAATAGGAGGGTATGTGGATAGGGTGAGATGAAGTAGGGAGGGAGGAGGTTCGTGTGGAGCATAAACACCGGGATAGACCAGTTGGGTCGAATGGCCTGTTTCTGTGTTGTAGACTCGATGTAAGTCGATGCAACTCTCAGTAACATCCCAAAGGGAATCACAGTGAGTTACATTTATAGATTGTACCATATCCTCTCTCAGTAACATCCCAAAGGGAATCACAGTGTGTTACATTAATACACAGCATCTTATCTCCTCTCAGTACATTCCAAAGATAATTACAGTGAGTTACATTAATACAGAGCAACTTACCCTCTCTCAGTATCATCCCATAGGGAATCACAGTGATTTACATTTATATACAGCAATTTATCACCTCTCATTAACAACCCAAAGGTAATCACAGTGAGTTACATTGATATACAGCTCGTTATCCCCTCTCAGTAACATCCCAAAGTGAATCAAGCTGAGATATGTTTACTTACAGCAACTTATCCATTCTCAGTAACATCACAAAGGGAATCAGAGACAGTGAGTTACATTTATATCCAGCACCTTATCCTCTCTCAGTAACATCCCAAAAGGAATCACAGCAATGAGTTGCAATTATATACAGCACTTTATCCCCTCTTGTGGGGGAGTCCAAAACTCGAGGTCATCAGTACAAGATAGTCACTAATAAATACAATAGGGAATTCACGAGAAACTTCCTTACACAGAGAGTGGCTAGAATGTGGAACTCACTACCACAAGGATTGGTTGAGGCAAATAGCATAGATACATTTAAGGGGAAGCTAGATAAACACATGAGGGAGAAAGGAATAGAAGGATATGCTGATAGGGTGAGATAAAGTAGGGAGGGAGGATGCTCGTGTGGAGCATTTTTTTTTTATTCGTTCATGGGATGTGGGCGTCGCTGACGAGGCCAGCATTTATTGCCCATCCCGGCATAGACCAGTTAGGCCGAATGGCCTGTTTCTGTGCTGTAGACTCAGTCTAACTCAGTGTATCAATGTAATGCAGTAACATCCGAAAGATAATCACAGACCGTAAGTTACATTCATATAAATCAACTAATCCCCTCTCGGTATCATCCCAAAGGGAATCACAGACAGCGAGTGACATTTATATACAGCACCTTATCCCCACCAGTAACATCTCAAAGGGAATCACAGACACTGAGATACATTCATGGACAGCACCTTGTCCCCTCTCAGTTGCATGGGAATGGGAATCAGAGACATGGAGTTGCAATGATACAGGAAAATAGGAAAAGGAGTAGGCCATAAAGCCCCTTGAGCCTGTTTTTTAAAAATTCGTTCATGGGATGTGGGCATCGCTGGCGAGGCCGGCATTTATTGCCCATCCCTAATTGCCCTTGAGAAGGTGGTGGTGAGCCGCCTTCTTGAACCGCTGCAGTCCGTGTGGTGACGGTTCTCCCACAGTGCTGTTAGGAAGGGAGTTCCAGGATTTTGACCCAGCGACGATGAAGGAACGGCGATGTATTTCCAAGTCGGGATGGTGTGTGACTTGGAGGGGAACGTGCAGGTGGTGTTGTTCCCATGTGCCTGCTGCCCTTGTCCTTCTAGGTGGTAGACGTCACGGGTTTGGGAGGTGCTGTCGAAGAAGCCTTGGCGAGTTGCTGCAGTGCATCCTGTGGATAGTACACACTGCAGCCACGATGCACCAGTGGTGAAGGGAGTGAATGTTTAGGGTGGTGGATGGGGTGCCAATCAAGTGGGCTGCTTTGTCCTGGATGGTGTCGAGCTTCTTGAGTGTTGTTGGAGCTGCACTCATCCAGGCAAGTGGAGAGTGTTCCATCACACTCCTGACTTGTGCCTTGTAGATGGTGGAAAGGCTTTGGGGAGTCAGGAGGTGAGTCACTCGCCGCAGAATACCCAGCCTCTGACCTGCTCTTTTAGCCGCAGTATTTACGTGGCTGGTCCATTAAGTTTCTGGTCAATGGTGACCCCCAGGATGTTGATGGTGGGGGATTCGGCGATGGTAATGCTGTTGAATGTCAAGGGGAGGTGGTTAGACTCTCTCTTGTTGGAGATGGTCATTGCCTGGCACTTGTCTGGCGCGAATGTTGCTTGACACTTATCAGCCCAAGCCTGGATGTTGTCCAGGTCTTGCTGCGGACATAGACTGCTTCATTATCTGAGGGGTTGTGAATGGAACTGAACACTGTGCAATCAACAGCAAACATCCCCATTTCTGACCTTATGACGGAGGGAAGGTCATTGATGAAGCAGCTGAAGATGGTTGGGCCTAGGACACTGCCCTGAGGAACTCCTGCAGCAATGTCCTGGGGCTGAGATGATTGGCCTGAAACAACCACTGCCATCTTCCTTTGTGCTCGGTATGATTCCAGCCACTGGAGAGTTTTCCTCCTGTTCTGCCATTCAATGAGATCATGGCTGACCTGTGACCTAATTCCATATACCCGCCTTAGCCCCATATCCCTTAACACCTTTGGTTAACAAAAATCTATCAATCTCAGATTTAAAATGAACAATAGAGCTAGCATCAACTGCCGTTTGCGGAGGAGAGTTCCAAACTTCAACCATCCTTTGTGTGTAGAAGTGTTTTGTAACTTCACTTCTGAAAGTCCTGGCTCTAATTTTTAGGTTATTGATAAAATTGGATAACATGTGGTGAAAGATAGAATACTAGATCCTGGTCTTTAGTTGCTTCCAAACCTTTATTCACAGACATTCCCCTTACGAACACATCTAGCTAAGCTCTCCTATGAAAAGGATACAAGAGGATCCCCAATTGATACCCACCACCCAAATACAATTAACACTCATTGATATTAATCATTCAATTAACAGCTATGTCCCTTAGTCTTAGACTCTCCAGCCAAAGGAAATAGTTTCTATCTACCCTATCAATTCCCCATAATATCTTGAAAACTTCTATCAAATCACCCCTCAATCTTCTAAATTCCAGGGAATACAACACTAGTTTGTGTAATCTCACCTCGTAATTTAACCCTTGGAGTCCAGTTATCATTCTAGTAAATCTACACTGCACTCCCTCCAAGGCCAATATATCCTTCCTAAGGTGCGGTGCCTAGAACTGAACACAGTACTCCAGGTGTGGTCTAACCAGGGCTTTGTATAGCTGCAGCATAACTTCTACCCCCTTGTATTCTAGTCCTCTCGATATAAAGACCAGCATTCCACGAGCCTTTTTGATTATTTTCTGTACCTGTCCATGACATTTTAATGATCTATGTACATGGACCTCTAAGTTTCTTTGGACCTCCACTGTTTCAAGCTTTTTACCATTTAGAAAGTACTCTAATCTATCCTTTTTAGGTCCAAAGTGGATGATCTCACACTTGCCTACATTGAAACCTATTTGTCACAGTTTTGCCCATTCACTTAATCTATTAATATAAGAATATAAGAAATAAGAGCAGGAGTCGGCCATATGGCCCCTCCAGCCTGCTCCGTCATTCAATAAGATCATGGCTGATCTTCGACCTCAACTCCACTTTCCCGCCCAATCCCCATATCCCTTGATTCCCCTAGAGTCCAAAAATCTATCTATCTCAGCCTTGAATATATTCAATGTCTGAGCATCCACAGCCTTCTGGGGTAGAGAATTCCAAAGATTCACAACCCTCTGAGTGAAGAAATTCCTCCTCAACTCAGTCTTAAATGGCTGACCCCTTTTCCTGTGACTATGGCCCCTAGTTCTAGACTCTCTAGACAGGGAAAACAATCTCTCAGCATCTACCCTGTCAAGCCCCCTCAGAATCTTGTATGTTTCAATGAGATCACCTCTCATTCTTCTAAACTCCAGAGAGTATAGGCCCATTCTACTCAACCTCTCCTCATAGGGCAACCCTCTCATCTAGTGAACCTTCGTTGCACCACCTCCAAGGCAAGTGTATCCTTCCTTAGATAAGGAGACCAAAACTGTACGCAGTACTCCAGATGAGGTCTCACTAAAACCCTGTACAACTGTAGTAAGACTTCCTTACTCTTGTACTCCACCCCCCTTGCAATAAAGGCCAACATGCCATTTGCTTTCCTAATTGGCCTGCTGTACCTGCATACTAACTTTTTGTTTTTCTTGTATGAGGACACCCAAGTCTCTCTGAACACCAACATTTAATAGTTTCTAACCATTTAAAAAATATTCTGTTTTTCTATTCTTCCTACCAAAGTGAATAACTTCACATTTCCCCACATTATACTCCATCTGCCACCTTCTTGCCCACTCACTTAATCTGTCTATATCCCTTTGCAAACTCTTTGTGTCCTCCTCACAACTTACTTTCCTATCTAGCTTTGTATCGTCAGCAAACTTGGATACATTACACTCGGTCCCTTCATCTAAGTCATTAATATAGATTGTAAATAGCTGAGGCCCAAGCACCGATCCTTGCGGCACCCCACTAGTTACAGCCTGCCAACCTGAGAATGACCCGTTTATCCCTACTCTCTGTTTTCTGTCCTTTAACTAATCCTCTATCCATGCTAATATATTATCCCCAATCCCATGAGCCCTTATCTTGTGTAACAACCTTTTGTGTGGCACCTTATCAAATGCCTTTTGAAAATCCACTGATTCCCCTTTATCTACCCTGCTAATTACATCCTCAAAAAACTCTAATAAATTTGTCAAACACAAAACTCATAAAACCATACTGACTCTGCCTAATCATATTTTGATTTTCCAAGTGCCCTGTTACCACTTCCTTAATAATCGATGCCAGCATTTTCCCAACGATCGATGTCAGGCTAACTGGCCTATAGTTCCCTGTTTTCTCTCTCCCTCCCTTCTTGAATAGCGGGGTTACATTTGCTACCTTCCAGGCCACTGGGACCGTTCCAGAATCTAGAGAATTTTGGAAGATCATAACCAATGCATCTGCTAACTCTGCAGGCACCTCTTTTAGAACCCTAGAATGTAGGCCATCAGGTCCAGGTCCAGCTTTTAGTCCCATTAGTTTGTCCAGTACTTTTTCTCTAGTGATAGTGTTTTAAGTTCCTCACTCTCATTTACCCCTTGGTTCCTCACTATTTTTGGTATGCTTTTTGTGTCTTCTACTCTAAAGACAGATATAAAATATTTGTTTCACGCATCTGCCATTTCCTGATTCCACATACAGAACCTTATCCCCTCTTATTAACATTCCAAAGGGAATCACAGTGAGTTACATTTATAGACAGCATTTTATCCTCTCTTAGTACCATTGCTAAGTGAATCAGAGAGTGAGTTACATTGATACACAGCACCATAACCCGTCTCATTAACATCCCAAATGAATCACAGTGAGTTATATTTATATACAGCACCATATCCCCTCTCAATAATTTCCCAGAGAGAATCGCAGACAGTGGGTTAAATTTATATCCAGCACCTTATCCCCTCTCAGTAACATCCCAAAGGGAATCACAGACAGTGAGTTATATTTATATACAGCACTTTATCCCCTCTCAGTAATATCCTAAAAGGGAAATATAGACAGCGGAGTTACATATATAAACAGCACGTTATCCCATCTCACCAATATCGTCACAAGAATCAGAGTGAATTACATTGATAGACAGCAGCTTTTCCCCTGTCAGTAACATCCTAAAAGGAAATTGCAGATAGGGATTTCAAGGGTACCAGGGATGAGGGACTTCAGTTATGTGGAGAGACTGGAGAAGCTGGGATTGTTCTCCTTAGAACAGAGAAGGTTGAGAGGAGATTTGATCGAAGTGTTCAAAATCATGAAGGGTTCAGATAAAGTAAATAAAGAGAAACTGTTCCCATAGGTGGAAGAGTCATGAACCAGAGGACATAGAGTTAAGGTGATTGGCAAAAGAACCAAGGACAACATGAGGAAAAATTTTTTTACACAGTGAGTAGTTATGATCTGGAATGCGCTGCCTGAAAGGGCGGTGGAAGCAGATTCAATGATGGCTTTCAAAAGGGAATTGGATAAATACTGGAAGGACAAAAATTTGCAGGATTACTAACAGGATTACTCTTACAAAGAGCTGGCATGGGCTCGATGGGCCAAATAGTCTCCTTCTGTGCTGTAACCATTCTATGATTCTATGATTCTATCAGAATGGGAATCACAGACAGTGAGTTACATTTATAGTATCATAGTATCATTGTAGGCACAGCACAAGAGGAGACCATTCGGCCCATCGTGCCTGTGCCAGCTCTTTGAAAGAGCTATCCAATTAGTCCCACTCCCCTGATCTTTCCCCTTAGTCCTGTCATTTTTTCTCCTTCAATTATTTATGCAATTCCCTTTTGAAAGTTACGATTGAATTTTCAAACAGTGCGTTCGCGATCATTACAACTTGCTGCAAAAAGAAACTTTTTCTCATGTCGCCTCTGGCTCTTTTGACGATCAACTTAAATCTGTGTCCTCTGGTTACTGACCCATTGAGTTAGATAGATTCATAGAATGGTCTCAGCACAAAAGGAGACCATTCGGTACATCGAGTGTCAGCTCTTCGTAAGAACAATCCAGTTAGTCCCATTCCCCCACTCTTTCCCCGTAGCCCTGCAAATTTTTTCCCTTCCAGTATTTATCCAATTCCTTTTTGAAATCCACAATTGAATCTGCTCCTGCCGCCCTTTCAGGCAGCACATTCCAGATCATAACTACTCATTGTGTAAAAAAGTTTTTCCTCGTGTCGCCTTTGGTTCTTTTGCCAATCTCCTTAAATTTGTGTCCTCTGGTTCTCGACCATTCCACCAATGGGAACAGTTTCTCTTTATTTACTTTATTTAAACCCTTCATGATTTTGAATACTTCTAACAAATCTCCTCTTAACCTTCCCTGCTTCAAGGAGAACAACCCCAGCTTCTCCAGTCTATCCACGTAACTGAAGTCCCTCATCCCTGGAATCATTCTAGTAAATCTTTTCTGCACCCTCTCTTAGGCTTTCACATCTTTCCTAAAGTGCGGTGCTCAGAATTGGACACAATACTCCAGTTGTGGCCAAGCCAATGTTTTATAAAGGTTCATTAAAACTTCCTCGCTTTTGTACTCTAGGCCTCTATTTATAAAGCCCAGGATCCCATATGCTTTTTTAACCGCTTTCTCAACCTGTCCTGCCTCCTTCAAATACCCCCAGATCTCTCTGTTCCTGCACCCCCTTTAGAATTGTATCATTTAGTTTACATTGCCTCTTCTCGAACTTCCTGCCAAAATGTATCACTTCGCACTTCTCTGCGTTAAATTTCATCTGCCACGTGTCCGCCCATTCCACCAGCCTGTCTATGTCCTCCTCAAGTCTATTACTATCCTTCTCACTGTTTACTACACTTCCAAGTTTTGTATCGTCTGAAAATTTTGAAATTGTGCCCTCCACACCCAAGTCCGAGTCATTAATATATATCAAAAAAAGCAGTGGTCCTAGTACCAAACCCTGGGGAACACCCTGTACACCTCCCTCCAGTCCGAAAAACAACCGTTCACCACTACTCTGTTTCCTGTCATTTAGCCAATTTCGTATCCGTGCTGCCACTGCCAGTTTTATTCCCTGGGCATCAATTTTGCTGACAAGCCTATTAGGTGACACTTTATCAAATGCCTTTTGAAAGTCCATATACACAACATCAACCGCATTGCCCTCATCGACCCTCTCCGTTACCTCATCAAAAAACTCAATCAAGTTAGTATTTGGAAAGCACCTTATCATATCTCAGTAATATCCCAATGGGAATCACAGACTGTGAGTTATATTTATATCCAGCACCTTATCCCCTCTCAGTAACATCACAAAGGGAATCATAGACGGTGAGTTATATTTATATCCAGCACCTTATCCCCCCTCAGGAACATCCCAACGGAAATCACAGTGAGTTACATTGATATTTGTCCAACAAGGAACCTCTTGCCCAGATATTTGTTGCCAGTGAATGTTCTGGAGAGAATGGGTAAACTGTAATGCTGCTTCAAATCAAACACTTTCTTCACTCATTCAAAAACGTTTGGGGTGCAATTCCTCCCTGCGGTGGTGTTTGGGTTAAAGAGCATTGTCACGATGTCGGAGAAACTTTAATCTACATCTAACAAGGTTTCTCTGACTTTGCTTGATTTAACACTCCCAGCATAGGTACATCACGGGTTAGATACAGAGTAAAACTCCCTCTGCACTGTCCCATCAAACACTCCCAGGGCAGGTACATCACGGGTTAGATACAAAGTAAAACTCCCTCTACATTGTCCCATCAAACACTCCCAGGGCAGGTACATCACGGGTTAGATACAAAGTAAAACTCCCTCTACACTGTCCCATCAAACACTCCCAGGGCAGGTACATCACGGGTTAGATACAGAGTAAAACTCCCTCTACATTGTCCCATCAAACACTCCCAGGGCAGGTACAGCACGGGTTAGATACAAAGTAAAACTCCCTCTACATTGTCCCATCAAACACTCCCAGGGCAGGTACATCACGGGTTAGATACAGAGTAAAGCTCCCTCTACACTGTCCCATCAAACACTCCCAGGGCAGGTACAGGACGGGATAGATACAGAGTAAATCTCCCTTTGCACTGTCCCATCAAACACTCCCAGGGCAGGTACAGCGCAGGTTAGATACAGAATAAAGCTCCCTCTATACTGTCCCATCAAACATTCCTACGGCAGGTACAGCACGGGTTACATAAAGCATAAAGCTCCCTCTACATTGACCCAGCAAACACTCACAGGACAAATACAGCATGGGTTACATAAAGTGTAGTGCTCCCTCTGTACTGTCACAGCAAACATTCCCAGGGGAGGTACAGCGTGGGTTAGATACAGAGTAAAACTCCATCTGCGCTCTTCCATCAAGAGATGAATTAACAGCCTAAGAGATGTACAGCACGGGTTAGATACAGGTAAAGCTCTATTTTCACTGTCCCATCAAACACTCCCAGATCATTTACAGCAGGGGTTAGTTATCGAGCAAAGCTGCCAATACACTGCCCCATCAAACACGCCGAGGTCAGATACAGCATGTGTTAAATACAGAGTAAAGCTCAATCTACACTGTCCCATCAAACATTCCCAAGGCAGGTATAGCTCAGGTTAAACTAAGAGTAAAGCTCCCTCTCCACTGTTCCAACAAACACTGCCAAGGCAGGTAAAACACTGGTTAAGTACAGAGTAAAGCTCTCTCTACTATGTTGCCACTGCCCCCTTTATTCCATGAGCCGCAATCTTGATGATAAGCCTACCGTGCGGCACTTTATCAAACGCCTTTTGAAAGCCCAGATACATCACATCAACTGCATTGCCTTCATCTACCCTCTCTGTTACCTCATCAAAAAACTCTATCAGGTTACTTAAACACAATTCGCCTTTAACAAATCTGTGCTGGCTTTCCCTTATCAATCCACACGTCCAAGTGACTGTTAATTCTATCCCGGATTATCGACAGCTGAGAGGAGCCGAGCAGAGCGGAGGGAGCGTCCGATAAAAGGCGGGATTTCAGAGAGCTGAGAACAGCTGAGAGGAGCCGAGCCGAGCGGAGGGAACGTCCGATAAAAGGCGGGATTTCAGAGCGCTGAGAACAGCTGAGAGGAGCCGAGCAGAGCGGAGGGAGCGTCCGATAAAAGGCGGGATTTCAGAGCGCTGAGAACAGCTGAGAGGAGCCGAGCCGAGCGGAGGGAGCGTCCGGTAAAAGGCGGGATTTCAGAGCGCTGAGAACAGCTGAGAGGAGCCGAGCCGAGCGGAGGGAGCGTCCGATAAAAGGCGGGATTTCAGAGCGCTGAGAACAGCTGAGAGGAGCCGAGCCGAGCGGAGGGAGCGTCCGATAAAAGGCGGGATTTCAGAGCGCTGAGAGGAGCCGAGCCGAGCGGAGCTGCGACCGAGTTCGAAGTGACGTCAGGAATCAGATCGGGACGCGACACAGGGGAGGCACCTGATTGGTGAGTAGGTTCAGGTGAGTATTTCTACTTATCTACAGTAACTGAAGTAAAAGGAAAGGGAAGGTCTTCAGGTCTTATCGGAAGTAGCGTTTATTTTTTAGTGAATCAAGGTCCCTAGTGTAGTTAACATTCTCTAAATTGAGAACAATTTAAAGGAGTAAACTCCTTAAAGGGAGTGGTAAGTAGTTTTTCTTTCCTTTTTTTTTCTCTTGACATTGTAGTTGTTCTTAAGCTAATTTAAGGGTTAAGTCATGGCAGGAGATCCCAGGGCCGTGTCATGTTCCTCTTGTGGGATGTGGGAAGTCAGGGCTCCTTCCTGTATCCCTGATTCCTTCACCTGCGGGAAGTGTGTCCAGCTGCACCTATTGTTTGACCGCTTGACGGCTCTGGAGCTGCGGATGGACTCACTTTGGAGCATCCGCGATGCTGAGAAAGTCGTGGATAGCACGTTCAGTGAGTTGGTCACACCGCAGATAAAAATTACTGAGGGAGATAGTGAATGGGTGACCAACAGACAGAGGAAGAGTAGGAAGGCAGTGCAGGGGTCCCCTGCGGTCATCTCCCTCCAAAACAGGTATACCGTTTTGGATACTGTTGGGGGAGATGGCTCACCAGGGGAAGGTGGCAGTGGCCAGGTTCATGGCACCGTGGCTGGCTCTGCTGCACAGGAGGGCAGGAAAAAGAGTGGCAGAGCTATAGTGATAGGGGACTCGATTGTAAGGGGAATAGACAGGCGTTTCTGCGGACGCAACCGAGACTCCAGGATGGTATGTTGCCTCCCTGATGCAAGGGTCAAGGATGTCTCGGAGCGGCTGCAGGACATTCTGGAGGGGGAGGGTGAACAGCCAGTTGTCGTGGTGCATATAGGCACCAACGATATAGGTAAAAAACAGGATGAGGTCCTACAAGCTGAATTTAGGGAGTTAGGAGTTAAACTAAAGAGTAGGACCTCAAAGGTAGTAATCTCAGGATTGCTACCAGTGCCACGGGTTAGTCAGAGTAGGAATGACAGGATAGCGAAGATGAATACGTGGCTTGAGAGATGGTGCAAGAGGGAGGGATTCAAATTCCTGGGCCATTGGAACCGGTTCTGGGGGAGGTGGGACCAGTACAAATTGGACAGTCTGCATCTGGGCAGGACTGGAACCAATGTCCTAGGGGGAGTGTTTGCCAGTGCTGTTGGGGAGGGTTCAAACTAATGTGGCAGGGGGATGGGAACCGATGCAGGAAGTCAGTGGGAAATAAAGTGGTGACAGAAACAAAAGGCAGTAAGGGAGAGTGTACAGAACATGACCGGACAGATGGTCTGAGAAAGCAGGGCAAAGACCAAGGGAAGTCTAGATTAAACTGCATTTATTTCAATGCAAGAAGTCTGATGGGCAAGGCAGATGAACTCAGGGCATGGATGGGTACATGGGACTGGGATGTTATAGCTATTACTGAAACATGGCTAAGGGAGGGGCAGGACTGGCAGCTCAATGTTCCAGGGTACAGATGCTATAGGAAAGATAGAGCAGGAGGTAAGAGAGGAGGGGGAGTTGCGTTCTTGATTAGGGAGAACATCACGGCAGTAGTGAGAGGGGATATATCCGAGGGTTCGCCCACTGAGTCTATATGGGTAGAACTGAAAAATAAGAAGGGAGAGATCACTTTGATAGGATTGTACTACAGACCCCCAAATAGTCAACGGGAAATTGAGGAGCAAATATGTAAGGAGATTACAGACAGCTGCAAGAAAAATAGGGTGGTAATAGTAGGGGACTTTAACTTTCCCAACATTGACTGGGACAGCCATAGCATTAGGGGCTTGGATGGAGAGAAATTTGTTGAGTGTATTCAGGAGGAATTTCTCATTCAGTATGTGGATGGCCCGACTAGAGAGGGGGCAAAACTTGACCTCCTCTTGGGAAATAAGGAAGGGCAGGTGACAGAAGTGTTAGTGAGGGATCACTTTGGGACCAGTGATCATAATTCCATTAGTTTTAAGATAGCTATGGAGAAGGATAGGTCTGGCCCAAAAGTTAAAATTCTAAATTGGGGAAAGGCCAATTTTGATGGTATTAGACAGGAACTTTCAGAAGTTGATTGGGAGAGTCTGTTGGCAGGCAAAGGGACGTCTGGTAAGTGGGAGGCTTTCAAAAGTGTGTTAACCAGGGTTCAGGGTAAGCACATTCCTTATAAAGTGAAGGGCAAGACTGGTAGAAGTAGGGAACCTTGGATGACTCGGGAGATTGAGGCACTAGTGAAAAAGAAGAAGGAGGCATATGACATGCATAGGCAGCTGGGATCAAGTGGATCCCTTGAAGAGTATAGAGATTGCCGGAGTAGAGTTAAGAGAGAAATCAGGAGGGCAAAAAGGGGATATGAGATTGCTTTGGCAGATCAGGCAAAGGTGAATCCAAAGAGCTTCTACAAATACATAAAGGGCAAAAGGGTAACTAGGGAGAGAGTAGGGCCTCTTAAGGATCAACAAGGTCATCTATGTGCGGAACCACAAGAGATGGGTGAGATCCTGAATGAATATTTCACATCGGTATTTACGGTTGAGAAAGGCATGGATGTTAGGGAACTTGGGGAAATAAATAGTGATGTCTTGAGGAGTGTACATATTACAGAGAGGGAGGTGCTGGAAGTCTTAATGCGCATCAAGGTAGATAAATCTCCGGGACCTGATGAAATGTATCCCAGGACGTTATGGGAGGTTAGGGAGGAAATTGCGGGTCCCCCAGCAGAGATATTTGAATCATCCACCGCTACAGGTGAGGTGCCTGAAGATTGGAGGGTAGCAAATGTTGTGCCTTTGTTTAAGAAGGGCGGCAGGGAAAAGCCTGGGAACTACAGACCAGTGAGCCTGACATCTGTAGTGGGTAAGTTGTTAGAGGGTATTCTGAGGGACAGGATCTACAGGCATTTGGAGAGGCAGGGACTAATTAGGAACAGTCAGCATGGTTTTGTGAGAGGAAAATCATGTCTCACGAATTTGATTGAGTTTTTTGAAGGGGTAACCAAGAAGATAGATGAGGGCTGTGCAGTAGACGTGGTCTACATGGACTTCAGCAAAGCATTTGACAAGGTACCGCATGGTAGGTTGTTACATAAGGTTAAATCTCATGGGATCCAAGGTGAGGTAGCCAATTGGATACAAAATTGGCTTGACGACAGAAGACAGAGGGTGGTTGTAGAGGGTTGTTTTTCAAACTGGATGCCTGTGTCCAGCGGTGTGCCTCAGGGATCGGTGCTGGGTCCGCTGTTATTTGTTATTTATATTAATGATTTGGATGAGAATTTAGGAGGCATGGTTAGTAAGTTTGCAGATGACACCAAGATTGGTGGCATTGTGGACAGTGAAGAAGGTTATCTAGGATTGCAACGGGATCTTGATAAATTGGGCCAGTGGGCCGATGAATGGCAGATGGAGTTTAATTTAGATAAATGTGAGGTGATGCATTTTGGTAAATCGAATCGGGCCAGGACCTACTCCGTTAATGGTAGGGCGTTGGGGAGAGTTATAGAACAAAGAGATCTGGGAGTACAGATTCATAGCTCCTTGAAAGTGGAGTCACAGGTGGATAGGGTGGTGAAGAAGGCATTCAGCATGCTTGGTTTCATTGGTCAGAACATTGAATGCAGGAGTTGGGATGTCTTGTTGAAGTTGTACAGGGCATTGGTGAGGCCACACTTGGAATACTGTGTACAGTTCTGATCACCCTATTATAGAAAGGATATTATTAAACTAGAAAGAGTGCAGAAAAGATTTACTAGGATGCTACCGGGACTTGATGGTTTGACTTATAGGGAGAGGTTAGATAGACTGGGACTTTTTTCCCTGGAGAGTAGGAGGTTAAGGGGTGATCTTATAGAAGTCTATAAAATAATGAGGGGCATAGATAAGGTAGATAGTCAAAATCTTTTCCCAAAGGTAGGGGAGTCTATAACGAGGGGGCATAGATTTAAGGTGAGAGGGGAGAGATACAAAAGGGTCCAGAGGGGCAATTTTTTCACTCAAAGGGTGGTGAGTGTCTGGAACGAGCTGCCAGAGGCAGTAGTAGAGGCGGGTACAATTTTGTCTTTTAAAAAGCATTTGGACAGTTACATGGGTAAGATGGGTATAGAGGGATATGGGCCAAGTGCAGGCAATTGGGACTAGCTTCGTGGTATAAACTGGGCGACATGGACATGTTGGGCCGAAGGGCCTGTTCCCATGTTGTAACTTCTCTGATTCTCTGATTCTATGATTCTAAAAGTTCCCCCACCACTGAGGTTAAACTGACTGGCCTATAGTTGCTGGGCTTATCCTTACACCCTTTCTTGAACAAGGGTGAAAAAATTTATACCGTTCTCCAGTCCTCTGGCACCACCCCCGTATCTACAGATGTTTGGAAGATTATGGCCAGTACCTCTGCAATTTCCACCCTCACTTCCCTCAGTAACCTTGGATGCATCCCATCCGGACCGGGTGACTTATCTACTTTAAGTACAGCTCGCCTTTCAAGTTCCTCCTCTTTATCAATTTTTAGCCCATCCAGTATCTCAAATACCTCCTACTTTACTGTGACTCTGGCAGCATCTTCTTCCTTGGTAAAGACAGGTGCAAAGTATTCATTTAGTACCTTAGCCATCCCTTCTGCCTCCATGAGTAGATCTCCTTTATGGTCCCTAATTGGCCCCACCCCTCCTCTTAGTACCCATTTATTGTTTACATGCCTGGATTCCCTTTTATTACTGCCCCATCAAACATTCCCAGGGCAGGAACAACACGGGTTAGATACAGAATAAAACACCCTCCATACTGTCCCATCAAACACTCCCAGGGCAGGTACATCAGGGGTTAAATACAGAATTAAGCTCCCTCTACACTGTCCAAACAAAATCGATCAGAGCAGGTAAAGCACGGGTTAGATACAGAGTAAAGCTCCCTCTACACTGTCCCATCAAACACTCTCAGGGCAGGTGCAGCACAGGTTAAATACAGAGTAAAGCTCCCTCTACACTGTCCCATCAAACACTCCCAGGGCAGGAACAGCACGGGTTAGATACAGAGTAAAACTCGCTCTACACTGTCCCATCAAACACTCCCAGGGCAGGAACAGCACGGTTTGGATTCAGCGTAAATCTCTCTCTACACTGCCCCAGCAAACACTCCCAGAGCAGGTACAGCATACGTTAGATACAGAGTAAAGCTCCCTCTGCACCGTCCCATCAGACACTCGCAGGGCCCGTACAGCACAGGTTAGATACAAAGCAAATCTCCCTCTACACTTTCCGATCAAGCACTCCCAGGGTATGTAGAACCCTTCATGATTTTGAATACCTCGATCAAATCTCTTCACAACCATCTTTGTTCCAAGGAGAACAACCCCAGCTTCTCCAATCTATCCATGTAACTGAAGCCCCTCATCCCTGGAATCATTCTAGTAAATCTCTTCTGCACCCTCTCTAAGGCCTTCACATCTTTCCTGAACTGCGCTGCCCAGAACTGGACACAATACTCCAGTTGTGGTAGACCCTTCATGTTATATCCCCAGGAAAGCTGCCTCAACACTGTCCCATCAAACACTCCCAGGGCACGTACATCACTGGTTAAATTAAGAGTAAAGTTCCCTCTACACTGACCCATCAAATACCCCTGGGGCAGGTACAGCACGGGTTAGATACAGAGCAAAGCTCTCTCACATTGCTCCATCAAACATTACCAGAGCAGGTACAGCACGGGTCAGATAAAGAGTAAATCTCCCTCTACACTGTCCCATCAAACACTCCCAGGGCAGGTACAGCACGGGTTAGATACAGAGTAAAGCTCCCTCTACATTTTCCCATCAAACACTCCCAGGTCAGCAACAGCACGGGTTAGATACAGAGTAAAGCTCCCTCTACATTTTCCCATCAAACACTCCCAGGTCAGCAACAGCACGGGTTAGATACAGAGTAAAGCTCCCACTACACTGCCCCATCAAACACTCCCAGGTCAGCAACAGCATGGGTTATATATAAAGTAAAGCTCCCTCTTTACAGAATCATAGAAAGGTTACAGCACAGAAAGAGGCCATTCGGCCAATCATGTCCGCGCCAGCTCTGTGCACGAGCAGTCCATCTCGTTGCACTCCCCCACTCTATCCCCGTAGCCCTGCAAATTTTTTCCTCTCAAGTACTTATCCAGTTCCCTTTTGAAGGCCATGATTGAATCTGCCTCCACCTCCCCCTCGGGCAGTGCATTCCAGATCCTAACCACTCGCTGTGTAAAAAAGTTTTTCCTCATGTCACCTTTGGTTCTTTTCCCAATCACCTTAAATCTATGTCCTCTGGTTCTTGACCCTTCCGCCAATGGGAACAGTTTCTCTCTATCTACTCTGTCTGGACCCTTCATGATTTTGAATACCTCGATCAAATCTCCTCGCAACCATTTCTGTTCCAAGGAGAACAACCCCAGCTTCTCCAATCTATCCATGTAACTGAAGCCCCTCATCCCTGGAATCATTGTAGTAAATCTCTTCTGCACGCTCTCTAAGGCCTTCACATCTTTCCTAAAGTGCGCTGCCCAGAACTGGACACAATATTCCAGTTGTGGCCAAACCTGTGTTTTATAAAGGTTCATCATCACTTCAATACTTTTGTACTTTATGCCTCTGTTTATGAAGCCCAGGATCCCGTATGCTTTTTTAGCCTCTTTCTCAACCTGTCCTGCCACCTTCAACGATTTGTGCACATATACCCCAAGATCTCTCTGTTCCTGTATCCCTTTAAGAGTTGTGCCCTCTAGTTTATGTTGCTTCTCCTCGTTCTTCCTATCAAAATCTATCACTTCACATTGAATTTCATCTGCCATGTGTCCGCCCATGCCACCAGCCTGTCTATATACTCTTGAAATCTATCACGATCCTCCTCACTGTTTACTACCAATCCGAGTGTTGTGTCATCTACAAATTTTGAAATTGTGCCCTGTACACCCAAGTCCAAGTCATTAATATATATCAAGAAAAGCAGTGGTCCCAGCGCTGACCCCTGGAGAACACCACAGTACACCTCCCTCCAGTCCAAAAAACAACCGTTCACCACTACTCTCTGTTCCCTGTCCCTTAGCCAATTCTGTATCCATGTTGCTACTGCCTCCTTTATTCCATGGACCACAATCTTGATGATAAGCCTACCGTGCGGCACTTTATCAAACACCTTTTGAAAGTCCATATACACCACATCAACTGCATTGCCCTCATCTACCCTCTCTGTTACCTCATCAAAAATCTCTATCAGGTTAGTTAAACACAATTTGCCTTTAACAAATCCGTGCTGGCTTTCCCAAATCAATCCAACCTTGTCCAAGTGACTGTTAATTCTGTCCCAGATTTTCGTTTCTAAAAGTTTCCCCAGCACTGAGGTTAAACTGACTGGCCTGTGGTTGCTGGGTTTATCCTTACACCCTTTTTTGAACAAAGGTGTAACATTTGCAATTCTCCAGTCCTCTGGCACCACCCCCGTATCTACGGATGTTTGAAAGATTATGGCCAGTACCTCCGCAATTTCCACCCTTACTTCCCTCATCCGGACCAGGTGACTTATCCAATTTAAGTACAGTTAGCCTTTCAAGTACCTCTAATTTATCAATTTTTAGCCCGAATATCTCAACTATATCTTCCTTTACTGAGACTCTGGCAGCATCTTCTTCCTTGGTAAAGACAGATGCAAAGTAATCATTTAATACCTCGGCCATGCCCTCTGCCTCCATGAGTAGATCTCCTTTATGGTCCCTAATCGGCCCCACCCTACCGCTTGCTACCCATTTACTGTTTACATTCCTGCAGAGGACTTTTGGATTCCCTTTTATTACTGCCCCATCAAACATTCCCAGGGCAGGAACCACACGGGTTAGATACAGAATAAAGCTCCCTCTGCACTGTCCCATCAAACACTCGCAGGGCTGGTACAACATGGGTTGGATCAAGAGCAATGCTCCATCTGCATTGTCCTAGCAAACAATCTAAATGTAGCTACAGCATGGATTTGAGACAGAATAAAGCTATCTCCGCTCTGACCCATCAACCACTTCTGGGCACACACAGCATGGGTCAGATTTAGAATAAAACCCTATCTACGCTGTCCCGTCAAACACTCCGAGGGCAGGTACAGCAAGGGTAAGATACGGAGTAAAGCGCCATCTGCACTGTCCCATCAAACACTCCGAAGACATGTACAGCGTAGATTAGATACAGAGTAAAGCTCCCTTTTCACTATCCCTTCAAAACACTCCCAGATGATTTACTTGCCCACAGGCAGCAAGACCTGGACAACATCCAGGCTTGGGCTGATAAGTGGCAAGTAACATTCGCCCCAGACAAGTGCCAGGCAATGACCATCTCCAACAAGAGAGAATCTAATCACCTCCCCTTGACATTCAACGGCATTACCATCACCGAATCCCCCACCATCAACATCCTGGGGGTCACCAATGACCAGAAACTTAACTGGACCAGCCATATAAATACTGTGGCTACAAGAGCAGGTCAGAGGCTGGGTATTCTGCAGCGCGTGACTCACCTCCTGACTCCCCAAAGCCTTTCCACCATCTACGAGGCACAATTCAGGAGTGTGATGGAATACTCTCCACTTGCCTGGATGAGTGCAGCTCCAACAACACTCAAGAAGCTCGACACCATCCAGGACAAAGCAGCCCACTTAATTGGCACCCCACCCACCACCCTAAACATTCACTCCCTCTACCACCGGCGCACTGTGTCTGCAGTGTGCACCATCCACAGGATGCACTGCAGCAACTCGCCAAGGCTTCTTCGACAGCACCTCCCAAACCCACGACCTCTACCTCCTAGAAGGACAAGGGCAGCAGGCACATGGGAACAACACCACCTGCACGTTCCCCTCCAAGTCACACACCATCCCGACTTGGAAATATATCGCCGTTCCTCCATCGTCGCTGGGTCAAAATCCTGGAACTCCCTTCCTAACAGCACTGTGGGAGAACCTTCACCTCACGGACTGCAGCGGTTCAAGAAGGCAGCTCACCACCACCTTCTCAAGGGCAATTAGGGATGGGCAATATATGCTGACCTTGCCAGCGACGCCCACATCCCATGAATGAATTAAAAAAAAGATACAGAGTGAAGCTCCCTCTAAACGTTCCCATCAAACACGCCATGGGCAGGTACAGCATGGGTAAAATTAAGAATAAAGTTCCCTCTACACTGGTCCATCGAAAATTCCCAGGCCATGCAGAGCACAGTATAGATATAGAGCAAAGCTCCCTCTATACTGCCCCTTGAAACACACCGAGATCAGGTGCAGCATGGGTTAAATACAGAGTAAAGCTCCCTCTACACTGTCCCATCAAACACTCCCAGGGCAGGTACAGCACGGGTTAGATACAGAGTAAAGCTCCGTCTACACTGTCCCATAAAATACTCCCAGGACAGCTACATAAGAACATAAGAAATAGGAGCAGGAGAAGGCCATATGGCCCCTCGAGCCTGCTCCAACATTCAATAAAATCATGGCTGATCTTCAACCTCAACTCCAATTTCCCGCCTGATCCCCATATCCCTTGATTCCCTGGAGTCCAAAAATCTCTCTATCTCAGCCTTGAATATATTCAATAACTCAGCATCCACAGCCCTCTGGGATAAAGAATTCCAAAGATTCTCAACCCTCTGAGTGAAGAAATTCCTCCTCATCTCAGTCTTGAATGGTCGGCCCTTATCCTGCGACTATGGCCCCTAGCTCTGGACTCTCCAGCCATGGAAAACGACCTCTCAGCATCTACTCTGTCATAATTTTATATGTTTCAATGAGATCACCTCTCATTCTTCTGAACTCCAAGAGTATAGGCCCATTCTACTCAATCTCTCCTCATAGGACAACCCTCTCATTCCAGGAATCAATCTAGTGAACCTTCTTGCACCACCTCTAAGGCAAGTATATCCTTCCTTAGATAAGGAGATCAAAACTTTACGCAGTACTCCAGGTGAGACCTCACCAAAGCCCTGTACAATTGTAGTAAGACTTCCTTACTCTTCTACTCCAACCCCCTTGCAATAAAGGCCAACATATCATTTGCCTTCCTAATTGCTTGCTGTACCTGCATTCTAACTTGTTGTGTTTCTTGTATGAGGACACCCAAGTATCTCTGAACACCAACATTTAATAGTTTCTCACCATTTAAAAAATATTCAGTTTTTATTATTATACTCTTAACATTATACTCCATCTGCCACCTTCTTGCCCACTCACTTAATCTGTCTATATCCATTTGACTCTTTGTGTCCTCCTCACAGCTTACTTTCCGACCTAGCTTTGTATCATCAGCAAACTTGGATACATTACACTCAGTCCCTTCATCTAAGTCATTAATATAGATTGTAAATAGCTGAGGCCCAAGCACTGATCCTTGTGGCACCCCACTAGTTACAGCCTGCCCACCTGAAAATGACCCGTTTATCCCTACTCCCTGTTTTCTGTCCGTTACCCAATCCTCTATCCATGCTAATATATTACCCCCAACCCCATGATCCCTTACCTTGTGTAACAACCTTTAATGTGGCACCTTATCGAATGCCTCGTGAAAATCCAAATATCCGACATCGACTGGTTCCCCTTTATCTACCCTGCTAGTTCCATCCTCAAAAAACTTTAATAAATTTGTGAAACACGATTTCCCTTTCATAAAACCATGTTGACTCTGCCTGATCATATTATGATTTTCTAATAGATGGCAAATGGAGTTCAATCCGGAGAAGTGTGAGGTAATGCATTTAGGGAGAGCAAACAAGGCAAGGGAATACACAATAAATGGGAGGATACTGAGAGGTGTAGAGGAAGTGAGGGACCTTGGAGTGCATGTCCACAGATCCCTGAAGGTAGTAGGACAGGTAAATAAGGTGGTTAAAAAGGGATATGGGATACTTTCCTTTATTAGCCGAGGCACAGAATATAAAAGCAGGGAGGTTATGCTAGAACTGTATAAAACACTAACTTGAGTACTGTGCACAGTTCTGGTCACCACATTAAGGAAGGATGTGATTGCACTAGAGAGGCTGCAGAGGAGATTTACGAGGATGTTGCCAGGACTGGAGAATTTTCGCTATGATGACAGATTGGATAGCCTGGGGTTGTTTTCCTTGGAACAGAGGAGGCTGAGGGGTGATTTGATTGAGGGGTACAAAATTATGAGGGGCCTAGATAGAGTGGATAGGAAAGACCTGTTTCCCTTAGCGGAGGGGTCAATAACCAGGGGGCATAGATTTAAAGTGATTGGTAAAAGGATTAGAGCAGAAATGAAGGGGTCTGGAACTCACTGCCTGAGAGGGTGGTCGAGGCAGAAAACCTCAACTCATTTAAAAAATACCTGGATGTGCACCTGAAGAGCCGTGACCTGCAGGGCTACGTGCCAAATGCGGGAAAGTGGGATTAGGCTGGGTGGCTCGTTTCTTAGCCGGCGTGGCCACGATGGGCCGAATTGCCTCCTTCTGTGCCATAAATTTTCTATGATTCTAAGTGCCCTGTTGCCACTTCCTTAATAATCACGGGTTAGCTACAGAATTAAGCTCCCTCGGTATTGTCCAATCTGACACGCCCAGGGCAGGTACAGCACGGGTTAGATACAGAGTAAAGCTCCCTCTACACTTTACGATCAATACTTCCAGGGCATGTACAGCACAGATTAAATTAAGAGCATAGTTTCTTCTATACTGCCCCATTAAATACTCCCAGGGCAGGTAAGAGGCAATCAGGCTAAGAGAGCGTACAAGAAAGTCTAAGACTAGTTTACAGTGCATGTGTGTAAACGCACAAAGTGTGGTAAACAAGGTTGGTGAGCTGCAGGCGCAAATAGTCACATGGGAATACGATGCCGTGGTGATAACGGAGAGCTGACGCAAAAAAGAGCAGGATTGGGTACTAAATATTCCTGGGTACAAGGTGTTCAGGAAAGATAGGGAAGGAAAGAAAGGAGGGCGGGTGGTGGCAGTATTGATTAAGGAGAATATTGCAGTGCTGGAGAGAGAGGGCGTCCCCTGGAGGGGTCAAGGACAGAATCTACTTGGTTAGTGTTAAGAAGTAAAAGAGGTGCCATTACATTACTGGGTGTATTCTATAGGCCACCAACTAGTGAGAAGGATGTAGAGGAGCAAATTTGCAGGGACATTACAGAGAGGTGCAAAAACAATAAAGTAGTCATAACTGGGGACTTCAACTATCCTAATCTATGTAAGGAATCTTACAACACCAGGTTATAGTCCAACAGTTTTATTTGAAAATCACAAGCTTTCGGAGGCTTTCTCCTTCGTCAGGTGAGTGTGGGATTCCTTGAACGTTACCGCATTTATAGTCAGAGAACAATACCTGGTGATTACAGATAATCTTTCCAACTGCCCGTTGTCAAGGCAATCAAAGTGTTCAGATGTAAGGAATCCCACAACACCAGGTTATAGTCCAACTGTTCCACCTGAAAATCACAAGCCCTCCGAGGCTTTCTCCCTCATCACTCACCTGACGAAGGAGAAAGCCTCCGAAAGCTTGTGATCCTAATCTAGACTGGGATAACAATAATAATATAAGGGGCACAGAGGGGGAGGAATTTTTGAAATGTATTCAGGATAACTTTCTTGACCAGTACATTTCCGGCCCAAAGAGGAAGGAGGCATTGCTGGCCTTGGTTTTAGGAATGAAGTGGGCCAAGTGGAGCTAGTGACACTAGTGGAACATTTAGGGAACAGCGATCAAAGTATCATAAGGTTTAGAATAACTATGGAAAAGGACAAGGAACACTCTAAATTAAAAATACTCAATTGGAGGAGGGCCAATTTCAATGGGATGAGAACAGATCTGGCCCGGGTAAATTGGAATCAAAGATTGGCAGGCAAAACTGTAATTAAGGCCTTAAAGGAGGAGATGGTTCGGGTACAGTCTAGGGACATTCCCATGAGGCAAAAAGGTAGAGCAACTAAATCCGGAGCTCCCTGGATGACAAAAGAGATCGGGAGTAAGATGAAAGGGAAAAAGGGGACGTATGACAGATGTCAGGTTAATAACACAAGTGAGAACCAGGCAGAATATAGAAAGTTCAGAGGGGAAGTGAAAAAGGAAATAAGAGGGGCAAAGAGAGAGTGTGAGAATAGACTGATGGCCAACATAAAAGGGAATCCTAAAGTCTTCTACAGGCATGTAAACAGTAAACGGGTATTGAGAGGAGGGCTGGGGCCGATTAGGAACCATGAAGGAGATCTACTCGTGGAGGCAGAAGTGATGGCTGAGGTATTAAATGAGAACTTTGCATCTGTCTTTACCAAGGAAGAAGATGCTGCCAGAGTCTCAGTAAAGGAAGAAACAGCTGAGATACCGGATGGGCTAAAAATTGATAAATTAGAAGTACTTGAAAGGCTAGCTGTAATTAAAGTAGATAAGTCACCCGGTCCGGATGGGATGCATCCTAGGCTGCTGAGGGAAGTAAGGGTGGAAATTGCGGAGGTACTGGCCATAATCTTCCAAACATCCGTAGATACAGGGGTGGTGCCAGAGGACCAGCGTCGACAGCGGCGGAGGAGGAGCCTTTCTTTCTCTCTCCCACAGAGCGGTCGGCAGCGGGGAAGGAGGAGCGGACCTGGTTGGAGCGGCGGGAGCGGCGGCGAGTCGATAAAGGGAGCAGCGGAGGCCTGAGGTGAGTGATTAAACTCACCTACGTGAGTCTTTTTCCCCAGCGGGGAGGGAGCTTCGCGGCTTTTTCAAAGGCAGGGGGCGGGGCCAATTCATTGGTACCCATATATAGGTGGAGCGGTTGCTAAACCCGAGACACTACACAAGTAGTGACTCCCACCCTCCCACCTCCTCGAACCTTTTGGGGGGTAGAGGGAATTTAAAGGGTAGGTTCGATTTTATATTTTGTTTTCAGGGACTTAACTCCTGGACCTAAGATAAATAAGAAGCAAAAAGTAATCCAAGTGGGACGTCACCAAGGAAGAGGTAAGTGATTGGCTGGTGAGTATTTTCCTGCTGAATTTGTCTAAGGTTAGAGTTTGTGGATTCTAGGGTCTCTGTTGTGCAGTGGGGGACTGCTGTTCAGCAAAAACCCTTGAGTATACCTTTTAATTGAAGTGAAATTGGTGGGATTCATTTAATTTGAATTAATTAGTTAAAGGGTAAGTCATGTCAGGACAGCCCAGCCCCGTGTTATGCTCTTCCTGCTCTATGTGGGAAATCAGGGACCCTTCCGGTGTCCCTGACGACCATGTGTGCGGGAAATGTATCCAGCTGCAGCTACTGACAAACCTCATTGCGGCACTGGAGCTGCGGATGGATTCATTATGGAGCATTCGCGATGCTGAAAACGTCGTGGACAGCACGTTTAGTGAGATGGTCACACCGCAGGTAAAGGTTGTACATGATGTGGAGATGCTGGTGATGGACTGGGGTTGACAATTGTAAACAATTTTACAACACCAAGTTATAGTCCAGCAATTTTATTTTAAATTCACAAGCTTTCGGAGGCTTCCTCCTTCCTCAGGTGAACATTTCCAACAACGTTCACCTGAGGAAGGAGGAAGCCTCCGAAAGCTTGTGAATTTAAAATAAAATTGCTGAACTATAACTTGGTGTTGTAAAATTGTTTACAAAGGTTGTACAGGCAGGAAGTAATTGGGTGACCACCAGGCAGAGTAAGAAGAGCAGGTAGGCAGTGCAGGGGTCCCCTGTGACCGTCCCCCTCTCAAACAAATATACCGCTTTGGATATTGTTGAGGGGGATGACTTATCAGGGGAAGGCAGCAGCAGCCAACTTCCTGGCACCAGGGGTAGCTCTGCTGCACAGGCTGGGAGGAAAAAGAGTGGAAGAGCTATAGTGGTAGGGGATTCTATCGTAAGGGGAACAGACAGGCGTTTCTGTGGCCGTAAACGTGACTCCAGGATGGTTTGTTGCCTCCCTGGTGCCAGGGTCATGGATGTCACTGAGCGGCTACAGGGCATTCTCAAGGGGGAGGGTGAGCAGGCAGAGGTCGTGGTCCAAATTGGGACCAACGACATCGGTAGGAAGGGAGATGAGGTCCTGCATCAAGAATTTAGGGAGCTAGGTAGCAGATTAAAGAGCAGGACCTCAAAGGTTGTAATCTCTGGATTACTCCCAGTGCCACGGGCTAGTGAGTATAGAAATAGGAGGATAGAACAGATGAATGCGTGGCTAAAGAGTTGGTGAAGGAGGGAGGGTTTCAGTTTCCTGGATCACTGGGCCTGCTTCTGGGGAAGGTGGGACTTGTACAAGTCGGACGGGTTGCACCTGAACCAGAGCGGGACAAATATCCTTGCGGGGAGGTTTGCTAGCACTGTTGGGGGGGGTTTAAACTAACTTGGCAGGGGGATGGGATACAGAGTGGAGCTACAATAGGGGGTGATGTGCAGCCAAATATAGAGAAAAAAACAAGTCAGCTTGGAAGACAGGGCAAATATGTAAGGGCAAGGCTGGATGGCATCTATTTTAATGCAAGGAGTCTTGCGAATAAGGTGGATGAACTGAAGGTGTTGATAAACACATGGGAGTATGATATTATTGCTGTCACAGAGACATGGTTGAGGGAGGGGCAAGACTGGCAGCTCAATATTCCAGGGTACAGAATCTTCAGGCGAGACAGAGGGGGAGGTATAAGAGGAGGGGGGGTCGCAATATTAATTAAAGAATCAATTACTGCCAGAAGGAGGGATGATATATTAGCAGGTTCCTCTAATGAGGCCATATGGGTGGAGCTTAAAAACAAAAAGGGGGCAAGCACTTTGATGGGAGTGTACTATAGGCCCCCAAACAGTCAGGGGGAGATAGAGGAACAGATATGTAGGCAAATCTCAGAAAATTGTGCAAATAATAGGGTAATAATAGTGGGGGATTTCAACTTCCCCAATATTAACTGGGATACTCAGAGTGTAAAAGGCTTAGAGGGTACAAAATTCTTAACGTGCATCCAGGAGAGCTTTTTGAGCCAGCATGTAGAAAGTCCTACAAGAAAGGGGGCGGTACTGGACCTAATTCTAGGGAATGTGGCCGGCCAAGTGGAAGAAGTGCTAGTAGGTGAGCACTTTGGTGACAGTGACCATAATTCGGTGAGATTTAAGGTGGTCATGGAAAAGGACTGGGAGGGGCCGGAAATAAAGGTTCTAAATTGGGAGAAGGCCGATTTTAATAGGATAAGGCAGGATCTGGCCAAAATGGACTGGGATCAGCTGCTTGTAGGAAAATCCGCATCAGAGCAATGGGAGTCTTTCAGAAGGGAGATTGAGACCATACAATGGCAACATGTTCCCGTAAAGGTCAAGGGTGGTTCCAAGAACTCCAGGGAACCTTGGATGTCAGGGGATATACGAGAATGGATTAGGAAAAAAAGGAGGGCTTTTGGCAGATACAAAAGGCTAAAGACGGAGGAAGCCCTAGAGGAGTACAAAAAGTGCAGGGGGATACTTAAAAAAGAAATTAGGAGATCAAGGAGGGGCCATGAAATAACACTGGCGAGCAAAATAAAGGAAAATCCTAAGATGTTTTATAAGTATATTAAGGGTAAGAGGATAACTAGGGAAAAAATAGGGCCCATTAGGGACAAAAATGGCAATCTGTGTGTGGAGCCGGCAGATGTAGGAGGGGTTCTAAATGAATTTTTTGCATCTGTTTTCACGATGGAGAAGGACGATGTAGACATAGAAATACGGCAGGGGGACTGTGATAAACTCGAACATATTAACATCGAGCGGGAGGAGGTATTGGCGGTTTTAGCAGGCCTAAAAATGGATAAATCCCCAGGCCCGGACGAAATGTATCCCAGGCTACTGTGTGAGGCAAAGGAGGAGATTGCGGGGGCTCTAACACATATATTCAGAACCTCTCTGGCCACAGGGGATGTGCCAGAGGACTGGAGAACCGCGAATGCAGTACCATTATTCAAGAAGGGGAGTAGGGAAAAACCGGGGAACTACAGGCCAGTGAGCCTAACATCAGTGGTAGGAAAATTATTGGAAAAAATTCTGAAGGACAAAATTAGTCTCCACTTGGAGAAGCAAGGATTAATCAGGGATAGTCAACATGGCTTTGTCAAGGGAAGATCATGTCTGACTAATTTGATTGAATTTTTTGAGGGGGTGACTAGGCGTGTGGATGAGGGTAACGCAGTGGATGTGGTATACATGGATTTCAGTAAGGCCTTCGATAAAGTCCCGCACAGGAGACTGGTCAAGAAGGTACGAGCCCATGGAATCCAGGGTGCCTTGGCACTTTGGATACAAAACTGGCTTAGTGGCAGAAGGCAGAGGGTGATGGTCGAAGGTTGTTTTTGTGACTGGAAGCCTGTGGCCAGTGGGGTACCACAGGGATCGGTGCTGGGTCCCTTGCTGTTTGTGGTCTACATTAACGACTTGGATATGAATGTAAAAGGTATGATCAGTAAGTTCGCTGATGATACAAAAATTGGTAGGGTGGTAAATAGCGAGGAGGATAGCCTCAGTCTGCAGGACGATATAGATGGGTTGGTCAGATGGGCGGAACAGTGGCAAATGGAATTTAACCCGGAAAAGTGCGAGGTGATGCACTTTGGAGGGACTAACAAGGCAAGGGAATACACAATGAATGGGAGGACCATAGGCAAGACAGAAGGTCAGAGGGATCTTGGTGTGCAAGTTCACAGATCCCTGAAGGCGGCGGAACAGGTAGATAAGGTGGTAAAGAAGGCATATGGGATACTTGCCTTTATTAGCCGAGGCATAGAATATAAGAGCAAGGAGGTTATGATGGAGCTGTATAAAACACTGGTTAGGCCACAGCTGGAGTACTGTGTGCAGTTCTGGTCGCCACACTACAGGAAGGATGTGATCGCTTTGGAGAGGGTGCAGAGGAGATTCACCAGGATGTTACCAGGGCTGGAGCGCTTCAGCTATGATGAGAGACTGGGAAGATTGGGTTTGTTTTCCTTGGAGCAGAGGAGGCTGAGGGGGGACATGATTGAGGTGTACAAAATTATGAGGGGCACAGATAGGATGGATACTAAGGAGCTTTTTCCCTTCGTTGAGGGTTCTCTTACAAGGGGGCATAGATTCAAGGTAAAAGGCGGGAGGTTTAGAGGGGATTTGAGAAAGAACTTTTTCACCCAGAGGGTGGTTGGAGTCTGGAACTCACTGCCTGAAAGGGTTGTGGAGGCAGGAACCCTCACAACATTCAAGAAGCATTTGGATGAGCACTTGAAATGCCATAGCATACAAGGCTACGGACCAAATGCTGGAATATGGGATTAGATTAGACTGGGCTTGATGGCCGGCGCGGACACGATGGGCCGAAGGGCCTCTATCCGTGCTGTATAACTCTATGACTCTATGACTCGATGACTGGAGAATTGCAAATGTTACATTCTTGTTCAAAAAAGGGTGTAAGGATAAACCCAGCAACTACAGGCCAGTCAGTTTAACCTCAGTGGTGGGGAAACTTTTAGAAACGATAATCCGGGACAGAATTAACAGTCACTTGGACAAGTGTAGATTGATAAGGGAAAGCCAGCACAGATTTGTTGAAGGCAAATCGTGTTTAACTAACCCGATAGAGTTTTTTGATGAAGTAACAGAGAGGGTAGATGAGGGCAGTTGATGTGGTGTACATGGACTTTCAAAAGGCATTTGATAAAGTGCCGCATGGTAGGCCGACCATCAAGATTGTGGTCCATGGAATAAAGGGGGCAGTAGCAACATGGATACGGAATTGGCTAAGGGACAGGAAACAGAGAGCAGTGGTGAAAGATTATTTTTCGGACTGGAGGGAGGTGTACAGTGGTGTTCCCCAGGAGTCAGTGCTGGGACCACTGCTTTTCTTGATATACATTAATGACTTGGACTTGGGTGTACAGGGCACTATTTCAAAATTGGCAGATGGCACAAAACTTGGAAGGGTAGTAAACAGTGAGGAGGATAGTGATAGACTTCAAGAGGATATGGACAGGCTGGTGGCATGGGCGGACACGTGGCAGATGAAATTTAATGCAGAAAATTGCAAAGTGATACATTTCAGTGGGAAGAACGAGGAGAGGCAATATAAACCAGAGGGCATAACTCTAAAAGGGGTACAGGAACAGAGAGATCTTGGGGTATATGTGCACAAATCATTGAAGGTGGCAGGGCAGGTTGAGAAAGCCGTTAAAAAAGCATACGGGACCCTGGGCTTTATAAATAGAGGCATAGAGTACAAAAGTATGGAAGTCATGATGAACCTTTATAAAACACTGGTTCGTCCACAACTGGAGTATTGTGTCCAGTTCGAGGCACCGCACTTTAGGAAAGATGTGAAGGCCTTAGAGAGGGTGCAGAAGAGATTTACCAGAATGATTCCAGGGATGAGGGACTTTAGTTACGTGGATAGACTGGAGAAGCTGGGGTTGTTCTCCTTGGAACAGAGAAGGTTGAGAGGAGATTTGATAGAGGTATTCAAAATCAGGAAGGGTCTAGACAGAGTAGATAGAGAGAAACTGTTCCCATTGGCGGAAGGGTCAAGGACCAGAGGACATAGATTTAAGGTGATTGGGAAAAGAACCAAAGATGACATGAGGAAAAACTTTTTTACACAGCGAGTGGTTAGGATCTGGAATGCACTGCCCGAGGGGGTGGTGGAGGCAGATTCAATCATGGCCTTCAAAAGGGAACTGGATAAGTACTTGAGAGGCAAAAATTTGCAGGGCTATGGGGAAAGGGCGGGGGAGTGGGACTAGCTGGATTGCTCTTGCACAGAGCCGGCATGGGCTCGATGGGCAGAATGGCTTCCTTCCGTGCTGTAACCTTTCTACGATTCTATGATTCGAGGAACTGCATGGGTTAGATACAGAGTAAAGTTCCCTCTACACTGTTCCATCAAATGCTCCTGGGGCATGTACACGTTAGATACAGAGCAAACCTCTCTCACACTGCTCCATGAAACACTCCTTGGGCAGCTACAGCATGGTTCAGAGACAGAGAAAAGCTTCCTCTACACTGTCCCATCAGACACTCCCAGGGGAGATACAGCATGGGTTAGATACAAAGTAATCCTCCCTCTACACTGTCCCATCAAATACCCCCCAGGACAGGTGCAGCACGGGTTAGATACAGTGTAAAGCTCCCTCTGCATTGTCCCATCAAACACTCCCAGGGCAGATACAGCATGGGTTAGATGCAGATAAAGTCTCTCTGCACTGTCCCAATAAACATTCCAGGGGAGGCACTGCACGGGTTAGATACAGTGCAAATCTCCTTCTGCACTGTCGCATGAAACACCCCCGGTACAGGTACAGCACAGGATGGAGACAGAGAAAAGCTCCCTCTGCACTGTTCCATCAAATACTGCCAGGGCAGGTACAGCAAGGGTTAGATACAGAGTAAAGCTCCCTCTACACTGTCCCATCAAACACTCCCAGGGCAGGTACAGCACGGGTTAGATACAGAGTAAAGCTCCCTCTACACTGTCCCATCAAACACTCCCAGGGCAGGTACAGCACGGGGTTAGATACAGAGTAAAGCTCCCTCTACACTGTCCCATCAAACACTCCCAAGGCAGGTACAGCACGGGTTAGATACAGAGTAAAGCTCCCTCTACACTGTCCCATCAAACACTCCCAGGGCAGGTACAGCACAAGTTAGATACAGAGTAAAGCTCCATCTACACTGTCCCATCAAACACTCCCAGGGCAGGTACAGCACGGAGTTCGGTACAGAGAAAAGCTCCCTCTACACTTTCCCATCAAACACTCCCAGGGCAGGTACAGCATGGGTTAGATACAGAGTAAAGCTCCCTCTACACTGTCCCATCAAACACTCCCAGGGCAGGTACAGCACAAGTTAGATACAGAGTAAAGCTCCCTCTACACTATCTCATCAAACATTCCCAGGACAGGTACAGCACGGGTCAGATACAGAGTAAAGCTCCCTCATCACTGTCCCATCAAACACTCCCAGGGCAGGTACAGCACGGGTTAGATACAGAGTAAAGCTCCCTCTACACTGTCCCATCAAACACTCCCAGGGCAGGTACAGCACGGGGTTAGATACAGAGTAAAGCTCCCTCTACACTGTCCCATCAAACACTCCCAAGGCAGGTACAGCACGGGTTAGATACAGAGTAAAGCTCCCTCTACACTGTCCCATCAAACACTCCCAGGGCAGGTACAGCACAAGTTAGATACAGAGTAAAGCTCCATCTACACTGTCCCATCAAACACTCCCAGGGCAGGTACAGCACGGAGTTCGGTACAGAGAAAAGCTCCCTCTACACTGTCCCATCAAACACTCCCAGGGCAGGTACAGCATGGGTTAGATACAGAGTAAAGCTCCCTCTACAATGTCCCATCAAACACTCCCAGGGCAGGTAAAGCACAAGTTAGATACAGAGTAAAGCTCCCTCTACACTATCTCATCAAACATTCCCAGGACAGGTACAGCACGGGTCAGATACAGAGTAAAGCTCTCTCACACTGCTCCATCAAACACTCCCAGGGCAGGTCCAGCATGGGTTACATACAGAAAAAAGCTCCCTCTACATTGTCACATCAAACACTCCCAGAGTAGATACAGCACGGGTTAGATACAGAGTAAAGCTCCCTCTACACTGTCCCATCAAACACTCCCAGGGGAGGTACAGCATGGGTTAGATGCAGAGTAAAACTCCCTCCACACTGTCTCATCAAACAGTCCCAGGCCAGGATCAGCGTGGATTAGATGCAGAGTAAAGTCCCTCTGCACTGTCCCAATAAACATTCCCGGGGAGGCACTGCACGGGTTAGATCCAGAGCAAATCTCCCTCTACAATGTCCCATCAAACACTCCCAGGGCAGGTACAGCACGGGCTAGATACATAGAAACATAGAAAATAGGAGCAAGTGTAGGCCATTCGGCCCTTTGGGCCTGCTCCAAAATTCAAAATGATCATGGCTGATCGTTTAACTCAGTACCCTGTTCCTGCTTTTTCCCCATATCCCTTGATCCCTTTAGCATTAAGAAATATATCTATCTCCTTCTTGAATACATCTAATGACTTGGCCTCCCCCACTGCCTTCTGTGGTGGAGAATTCCACAGGTTCACCACCCTCTGAGTGAAGAAATTTCTCCTCATCTCGGTTCTAAATGGCATACCCCGTATCCTGAGACTGTGACCCCTGGTTATGGATTCCCCCGCCATCGGGAACATCCTCCCTGCATCTAGTCTGTCTAGTCCTGTTAGAATTTTATATGTTTCGATGAGATCACCTCTCATTCTTCTAAACTCGAGTGAATATAGGCCTAATCGATCCAATCTCTCCTCATACGTCAGTCCTGCCGTCCCAGGAATCAGTCTGGTAAACCTTCGTTGCACTCCCTCCATGGCAAGGACATCCTTCCTCAGATAAGGAGACCAAAACTGCACACGATACACCAGGTATGGTCTCACCAAGGTCCTGTATAACTGCAGTGAGACATCCCTGTTCCTGTACTCAAATCCTCTTGCAATGAATGCCAACATACCATTCGCCTTCCTAATTGCTTGCTGCACCTGAATGCTCGCTTTCAGCGACTGGTGTACAGGGACACCCAGATCTCGTTGCACCTCCCCTTTTCCCAATCTATCACCATTCAAATAATAATCTGCCTTTCTGTTTTTGCAACGAAAGGGGATAACCTCACATTTATCCACGTTATACTGCATCTGCCATGTTCTTGCCCACTCACCCAACTTGTCTAAATCACATTGGAGCCTCTTTGCATCCTCCTCACAGCTCACATTCCACCCCAGCTTTGTGTCGTCTGCAAACTTGGAAATGTTAGAGTTATACAGCAAGGATAGAGGCCCTTCGGCCCATCGTTACATTTAGTTCCCTCATCCAAATCATTGATATATATTGCGAATAGCTGGGGCCCAAGCACTGATCCCTGCGGTACCCCACTAGTCACTGCCTGCCACCTGGAAAAAGACCCGTTTATTCCTACTCTCTGTTTCCTGTCTGTCAACCAATTCTCAATCCATGCCAGTATATTCCCCCCAATCCCATGTGCTTTAATTTTGCACAGTAACCTCTTGTGTGGGACCTTATCAAAAGCCTTCTGAAAATCCAAATACACCACACCCACTGGTTCTCCCCTATCTATTGTACCAGCTACATCCTCAAAAAACTCCAGTAGATTTGTTGAGCATGATTTCCCTTTCATAAACCCATGCTGACTTTGTCCAATCCCGTTAATGCCCTCCAAGTGTTCTGTTATCACATCTTTTATAATAGACTCCAGCATTTTCCCCACTACTGATGTTAGGCTAACTGGTCTGCAATTCCCTGTTTTTTCTCTCCCTCCTTTTTTAAATAGTGGGGTTACATTTGCCACCCTCCAATCTGTAGGAACTGTTCCAGAGTCTATAGAATTTTGGAAGATGATCACCAATGCATCCACTATTTCCAGGGCCACTTCCTTTAGTACTCTGGGATGTAGATTATCAGGCCCTGGGGATTTGTCATCCTTTAGCCCATTAATTTCCCTAGCACTATTTTTTTACTAATACTGGTTTCCTTCAGTTCCTCCCTCTCACTAGACCCTTGGTTCCCTAACATTTCTGGGAGGTTATTTGTGTCCTCCTTTGTGAAGACAGAACAAAAGTATGTGTTTAATTGTTCTGCCATTTCTTTGTTCCCCATTATAATTTCCCCCATTTCTGACTGTAAGGGACCTACATTTGTCTTCACTAATCTTTTTCTCTTGACATATTTATAGAAGCTTTTACAGTCAGTTTTTATCTTCCCTGCTAGTTTACTCTCATACTCTATTTTTCCCCTCTTAATCAATCTCTTTGTCCTTCTTTGCTCAACTCTGATCTGCTCCCAATCCTCAGGCTTGCCACTTTTTCTGGCAATTTTATATGTCTCCTCTTTGGATCTAATACTATCCCTAATTTCTTTTGTAAGCCACGGTTGAGCCACCTTTCCTGTTTTATTTTTGCGCCAGACAGGAATGAATAATTGTTGTAATTCCTGCACACGTTCTTTAAATATTAACCATTGCCTATCCACTGTCATCCCTTTTAGTAAAGCTCCCAAATCTATCATAGTCAACTCGCACCTCATACTTTCGTAATTTCCTTTATTTAGATTCAGGACCCTAGTTTCGGATTCAACTACTTCACTCTCCATCTTAATGAGGAATTCTATCATGTTATGGTCGCTCTTTCCTAAGGGACCCCGCACAACAAGATTGTTAATTAATCCTTTCTCATTGCACAATACCCAGTCTAGGATCGCCTGTTCTCCAGTTGGTTCCTCTACGTATTGGTCTAGAAAACCATCACGTACACACTCCAGGAATTACTCCCCCACAGTATTATTGCTAATTTGGTTTGACCAATCTATATGTAGATTAAAGTCACCCATGATTATAGTTGTACCCTTCTTGCATACGTCTCTAATTTCCTGTTTAATGCCCTCCCCTGCATCTCCACTACTGTTTGGGGGCCTATAGACAATCCCCACCAACGTTTTCTGCCCCTTGGTGATTCTTAGCTCCACCCATACAGATTCTACATCGTGATTTTCCGAGCCAATATCCTTCCTCACTATTGCATTGATTTCCTCCTTTACTAATAACGCTACCCCTCCTCCTTTCCCTTTTTGCCTGTCCTTCCTAGATAGTGAATACCCCTGGATGTTCAGTTCCCATCCTTGGTCACCCTGCAGCTATGTCTCCGTAATCGCAACTATATCATAACCGTTAATATCTATCTGCACTGTTAATTCATCTACCTTATTGCGAATGCTCCGTGCATTAAGACACAATGCCTTTAAACTTGTCTTTTTAAGATTGCTGGTCATCTTAGTTTTATTTTGCACTATGGCCCCGTTTGTTTTTCGCCCTTGTTTTCTCTGCCTTCCACTATTGCTTCTTCCCTTTCTGTCTTTTGTTTCTATCCTTGTTTCCCCCTCCTCTGTCTCCCTGCTCAGGTTCCCATCCTCCTGCCATTCTAGTTTGAACCTTCCCCAACAGCACTAGCAAACACCCCCGCGAGGACATTGGTCCCGGTCCTGCTCGGGTGTAACCCATCCCCATTGTACAAGCCCCACCTTGCCCAGAACCGGTCCCAATGTCCCAGGAATCTAATTCCCTCCCTCCTACACCATCCCTGCAGCCACGCATTCACCCGGTCTATTCTCCTGTTCCTATACTCACCAGCACGTGGCACCGGTAGTAATCCTGAGATCACTACCTTTGAGGTCCTGCTTTTTAATTTATCTCCTAACTCCTTAAATGCACCTTGCAGGACCTCATCCCTTTTTTTACCTATGTCGTTGGTACCGATATGGACCACGACTACAGGCTGTTCACCCTCCCCCTCCAGAATGCCCTGCAGCCACTCGGTGACATCCTTGACCCTAGCACCAGGGAGGCAACATACCATCCTGGAGTCACATTTGCAGCCGCAGAAATGCCTATCTGTTCCCCTTACAATTGAATCCCCTATCACTATAGCTCTGCCACTCTTATTCCTCCCCTCTTGTGCAGCAGAGCCACCCGTGGTGCCACGAACTTGGCTCTTGCTGCTTTCCCCTGATAAGCCATCTCCCCCAACAGTATCTAAAGCAGAATATCTGTTTGAGAGGGAGATGGTCCCAGGGGACTCCTGCTCTACCTGCCTCGTCCTTTTACTCTGCCTGGCGATCACCCATTTCCTTTCTGCCTGCGAATCTTTACCTGCGGTGTGACCACCTCACTGAACGTGCTATCCACGATAGTCCCAGCATCGCGGATGCTCCACAGTGCATCCACCCGCAGCTGCATTTCCAAAATGCGGTTAGCCAGCAGCTGCAGCAGGAGACACTTCCTGCACACATGGTCACCAGGGACACCAGAAGTGTCCATGATTTCCCACATAGTGCAGGAGGAGCATATCACGGGTGCGAGCTGTGCTGCCATGACTTGTCTTAGATTTGCACTGCGTTCACCTCTCGGACTCTCTTCCCGCTCTCGGGACTCCCTTTTACACTGCGCTCACCTCTCTGACTCTCCTTTTACACTGCGCTCACCTCTCTGACTCTCCTTTTACACTGCGCTCACCTCTCGGACTCTCCTTTTACACTGCGCTCACCTCTCTGACTCTCCTTTTACACTGCGCTCACCTCTCGGACTCTCCTTTTACACTGCGCTCACCTCTCTGACTCTCCTTTTACACTGCGCTCACCTCTCTGACTCTCCTTTTACACTGCGCTCACCTCTCGGACTCTCTTCCCGCTCTCGGGACTCTCCTTTTACACTGCGCCCATCTCTCGGACTCTCCTTTTACACTGTGCTCACCTCTCGAACTCTCTTTCCACTCTCGGACTCTCCTATTACACTGCGTTCACCTTCGGACTCTCTTCCCGCTCCCGGGACTCTCCTTTTACACTGCGCTCACCTCTCGGACTCTCCTTTTACACTGCGCTCACCTCTCGGACTCTCCTTTTACACTGCGCTCACCTCTCTGACTCTCCTTTTACACTGCGCTCACCTCTCGGACTCTCCTTTTACACTGCGCTCACCTCTCTGACTCTCCTTTTACACTGCGCTCACCTCTCGGACTCTCCTTTTACACTGCGCTCACCTCTCTGACTCTCCTTTTACACTGCGCTCACCTCTCTGACTCTCCTTTTACACTGCGCTCACCTCTCTGACTCTCCTTTTACACTGCGCTCACCTCTCGGACTCTCCTTTTACACTGCGCTCACCTCTCTGACTCTCCTTTTACACTGCGCTCACCTCTCTGACTCTCCTTTTACACTGCGCTCACCTCTCGGACTCTCTTCCCGCTCTCGGGACTCTCCTTTTACACTGCGCCCATCTCTCGGACTCTCCTTTTACACTGTGCTCACCTCTCGAACTCTCTTTCCACTCTCGGACTCTCCTATTACACTGCGTTCACCTTCGGACTCTCTTCCCGCTCCCGGGACTCTCCTTTCACACTGCGCTCACCTCTCGGACTCTCCTTTTACACTGCGCTCACCTCTCGGACTCCCCTTTTACACTGCGCTCACCTCTCGGACTCTCCTCCCGCTCTCGGACTCTCCTTTCACACTGCGCTCACCTCTTGGACTCTCCTCCCACTCTCGGTCTCTCCTCCCACTCTCGGACTCTCCTTTTAAACTGCGCTCACCTCTCGGGAGTCTCCTTTTACACTGTGCTCACCTCTCGGACTCTCCTCTTGCTCTCGGACTCTCCTCCCGCTCTCGGACTCGATACAGAGTAAATCTCCCTCTACACTGTCCCATCAAACACTCCCAGCACGCGTTAGATACAGAGTAAAGCTCCCTCTACACTGTCCCATCAAACACTCCCAGGGTAGGTACAGCATGGGTTAGATACAGAGTAAAGCTCCCTCTACACTGTCCCAACAAACACTCCCAGGGCAGGTACAGCAAGGGTTAGCTTCAGAACAAAGCTGTCTCAACACTGACACATCAAACACACCCAGGGCAGGTATAGCATGCATAAGAAACAGAGTAAATCTCCCTCTACACTGCCTCTTCAAAAAGTTACCACACAGGTAAAATTAAGATCAAAGGTGCTTCTGCACTGCCCCATCATTCACTCCCGGGGCATCGACAGAACATGTTAGATAGAAACCAAAGCTCCCTCTGCACCGGCCCTTCAAAAACTGCCAGGACAGGAACAGCATGGGTTAAATTAAGAGTAAAGCTCCCTCTACACTGTCTCCTCAATCACTTCCAGACAGGTACAGCACGGGTTAAATTAAGAGTAAAGCTCCCTCCAGCTAAAATTAAAACTCATGGAATTGAAAGCAAATTATTGACCTGGTTTGGAGATTGGTTCGGCAGTAGAAGATAGAGAGGAGGGATAATGTGTATGTATACAAATTGGAAGGAAGTGACTAGTGGTATCCCACAAGGATCTGTGCTGGGACCTTAACTATTAGATACAGAGTAAAGCTCCCTCTACACTGTCCCATCAAACACTCCCAGGGCAGGTACAGCACGAGTTAGATACAGAGTAAAGCTCCCTCTACACTGTCCCATCAAACACTCCCAGGGCAGGTACAGCACGAGTTAGATACAGAGTAAAGCTTCCTTTGCACTGCCGCTTCAAAAACAACCAGGGCAGTTGACAGCACAGGTTAAATTACAGTTGATGGACCCTCTGCACTGGAACATAGGAACATAGGAACAGGAGTAGGCCATTCAGCCCCTCGTGCCTGCTCCGCCATTTGATCTGCGATCTAACTCCATAGACCTGCCTTTGGCCCATATCCCTTAATACCTTTGGTTGCCAAAAAACTATCTAACTCACATTTAAATTTAGCAATTGAGCTAGCATCAATTGCTGTTTGCGGAAGAGAGTTCCAAACTTCTACCACCCTTTGTGTGTAGAAATGTTTTCTAATCTCACTCCTGAAAGGTCTGGCTCTAATTTTTAGACTGTGCCCCCTACTCCTAGAATCCCCAACCAGTGGAAATAGTTTCTCTCTATCCACCCTATCTGTTCCCCTTAATATCTTATAAACTTCGATCAGATCACCCCTTAACCTTCGAAACTCCAGAGAATACAACCCCAATTTGTGTAATCTCTCCTTGTAACTTAACCCTTGAAGTCCGGGTATCATTCTAGTAAACCTACGCTGCACTCCCTCCAAGGCCAATATGTCCTTCCGAAGGTGCGGTGCCCAGAACTGCACCATCAAATTCTTCCAAGGCAACTACCGATCAGGTTAGATAGAGAGTAAAGCTCACTCTACACTGCTGCATCAAACACTCACAGGTCAGGTACAGCACGGGTTATTTATAGAGTAAAGCTCACTCTACACTGTCCCATCAAACACTCACAGGTCAGGTACAGCACGGGTTATTTATAGAGTAAAGCTCCCTCTACACTGTCCCATCAAACACTCCCAGGGCAGGTACAGCATGGGTTAGATACAGAGTAAAGCTCCCTCTACACTGTCCCATCAAACACTCCCAGGACACGTACAGCACGGGTTAGATACAGAGTAAAGCTCCCTCTACACTGACGCATCAAACACTCCCAGGACACGTACAGCACGGGGTAAATACAGAGTAAAGTTCCCCCTGCACTCTCCCGTCAAATACTCCCAGGTCAGGTACAGAATTATAGAATCATTGAAAATTTACGGCACAGAAGTGGGCCATTCGGCTCATCGTGTCCGCGCCAGCTGAGAAGCGAGCCACCCAGCCAAATCCCACTTTCCCGCATTTGGTCTGTAGCCCTGCAGGTCACGGCTCTTCAGGTGCACATCCAGGTATTTTGTAAATGAGTTGAGGGTTTCTGCCTCTACCACCCTCTCAAGCACCAGACCCCATCACCCTCTGGGTAAAAAAAAAATCCTTATATCCCCTCTAATCCGTCTACCAAGCACTTTAAATCTATGCCCCCTGATTATTGACCCCTCCGCTAAGGGAAATAGGTCCTTCCTATCCACTCGATCTAGGCCCCTCATAATTTTGTACACCTCAATCAAATCTCCCCTCAGCCTGCTCTGTTCCAAGGAAAACAACCCCAGCCTCTCCAATCTGTCATCATAGCTAAAATTCTCCAGTCCTGGCAACATCCTCGTAAATCTCCTCTGCACCCTCTCTAGTGCAATTACATCCTTCCTGTAATGTGGTGACCAGAACCGTATGCAGTACTCAAGCTGTGGCCTAACAGTTTTATACAGTTCCAGCATAACATCCCTGCTTTTATATTCTACGCCTCAGCTACAAAAGGAAAGTATTTCATTGCCTTCTTAACCACCTTATCTACCTGTCCTGCTACCTTCGGGGATCTGTGGACATGCACTCCAAGGTCCCTCACTTTCTCTACACCTCTCAGTATCCTCCCATTTATTGTGTACTCCCTTGCCTTCTTTGCCCTCCCCAAATGCATGACCTCACACTTCTTCGGATTGAACTCCATTTGCCACTTTTCTGCCCATCTGACCAGTCCGTTGATATCTTCCTGCAGTCCACAGCTTTCCTCCTCGCTATCAACCACACGGCCTATCTTTGTGTCATCCACAAATTTCTTAATCATGCCCCCAACGATTAAGTCCAAATCGTTAATGTATGCCAAAAAAGCAAAGGTCCTAGTACCGAGCCCTGCGGCACCCCACTGGAATCGGCCTTCCACTTGCAAAAACACCTGTCGACCATTTCCCTTTGCTTCCTGCCACTGAGCTTATTTTGGATCCAATTTACCACATTCCCTTGGATCCCATGGGCCTTTACCTTTTTGACCAATCTGCCATGTGGGACCTTGTCAAAAGCCTTGCTAAAATCCATGTAGACTACATCAATTGCGCTACCCTCATCAATCCTCCTTGTCACCTCCTCGAAAAATTCAATCAAGAATGGGTTAGCGACAGAGTAAAGCTCCCTCTACACTGTCCCATCAAACACTCCTAGGGCAAGTACAACGCAAGTTAATTTTAGAATAAAGCTCGCTCTGCTCTGTCCCATGAAACATAAGAACATAAGAAATAGGAGCAAGAGTAGGCCAATCGGCCCCTCGAGCCTGCTCCGCCATTCAATAAGATCATGGCTGATCTGATCCTAACCTCAAATCTAAATTCATGTCCAATTTCCTGCTCCCCATAACCCCTAATTCCCTTTACTTCCAGGAAACTGTCTATTTCTGTTTTAAATTTATTTAATGATGTAGCTTCCACAGCTACCTGGGGCAGCAAATTCCACAGACCTACTACCCTCTGAGTGAAGAAGTTTCTCCTCATCTCAGTTTTGAAAGAGCAGCCCCTTATTCTAAGATTATGCCCCCTAGTTCTAGTTTCACCCATCCTTGGGAACATCCTTACCGCATCCACCCGATCAAGCCCCTTCACAATCTTATATGTTTCAATAAGATCGCCTCTCATTCTTCTGAACTCCAATGAGTAGAGTCCCAATCTACTCAACCTTTCCTCATATGTCCGCCCCCTCATCCCCGGGATTAACCGAGTGAACCTTCTTTGTACTGCCTCGAGAGCAAGTATGTCTTTTCTTAAGTATGGACACCAAAACTGTATGCAGTATTCCAGGTGCGGTCTCACCAATACCTTATATAACTGCAGCAATACCTCCCTGTTTTTATATTCTATCCCCCTAGCAATAAAAGCCAACATTCTGTTGGCCTTCTTGATCACCTGCTGCACCTGCATACTAACTTTTTGATTTTCTTGCACTAGGACCCCCAGATCCCTTTGTACTGCAGTACTTTCCAGTTTCTCGCCATTAAGATAATAACTTGCTCTCTGATTTTTCCTGCCAAAGTGCATAACCTCACATTTTCCAATATTGTATTGCATCTGCCAAATCTCCGCCCACTCTCCCAGCCTGTCTATATCCCCTTGTAGGTTTTTTATGTCCTCCTCACTCTCTACTTTCCCTCCCATCTTTGTATCATCTGCAAACTTTGATATGTTACACTCGGTCCCCTCCTCCAAATCGTTAATATAGATTGTAAAGAGTTGGGGACCCAGCACCGACCCCTGCGGAACACCACTGGCTACTGGTTGCCAGTCCGAGAATGAACCATTTATCCCAACTCTCTGCTTCCTGTTAGATAACCAATCCTCCACCCATGCCAGAATATTACCCCCAATCCAGTGATTCTTTATCTTGAGCAATAATCTTTTATGTGGCACCTTGTCGAATGCCTTCTGGAAGTCCAAATACACTAAGTCCACTGGTTCCCCTTTATCCACCCTGTACGTTATGTCCTCAAAGAACTCAAGCAAATTTGTCAGACATGGCTTCCCCTTCATAAAGCCATGCTGACTTTGTCCTATTAAATTATGTTTATCCAAATGTTCCGCTATTGTCTCCTTAATAATAGACACCAAAATTTTACCCACCACAGATGTCAGGATAACTGGTCTATAATTTCCAGCCTTCTGCCTACTATCCTTTTTAAATAAGGGTGTTACATTAGCAGTTTTCCAATCTGCCGGGACCTTTGCTGAGTCCAGAGAATTTTGGAAAATTTTTACCAAAGCATCCACAATCCCGACTGCCACTTCCCTCAAGACCCTAGGATGTAAGCCATCAGGTCCAGGGGATTTATCCGCCTTGATTCCCATTAATTTACTGAGTACCAATTCCTTGGTGATTCTAATCATATTTAGCTCCTCCCCCCGTAGAGACCCCTGTTTGTCTAGTGTTGAGATATTCTTAGTGTCCTCTACCGTAAAGACTGAAACAAAATATTTGTTCAGCATTTTTGCCATCTCCATGTTTCCCACCATTAATTTCCCGGTCTCATCCTCTAAGGGACCGACGTTTGCCTTAGCCACCCTTTTTCTTTTTATATAACTGTAGAAACTCTTGCTATCTGTTTTTATATTTTTTGCTAATTTATTTTCATAATCTATCTTCCCTTTCTTAATCAATCCTTTCGTTACTTTTTGCTGTCTTTTGAAGACTTCCCAATCTTCTATCCTCCCACTAAGTTTGGCTACCTTATATGTCCTTGTTTTTAGTCGGATACTATCCTTAATTTCTTTACTTAGCCACGGATGGCTGTCATTTCTTTTACACCCTTTTTTCCTCAGTGGAATACATATTTTTTGAAAGTTGTAAAATAACTCCTTAAATGAACACCACTGTTCATGTACCGTCTTACCCTTTAATCTATTTTCCCAGTCCACTTTAATCAATTCCGCTCTCATACCATCATAGTCTCCTTTATTCAAGCTCAGTACGCTTGTTTGAGAACCAACCTTCTCACCCTCTAATTGGATATGGAATGTAACCATGTTATGGTCACTCATTCCAAGGGGATCCTTAACTAGGACATTATTAATTAATCCTGGCTCATTACACAGGACCAGGTCCAAGGTTACTTGCCCCCTTGTAGGATCAGTTACATACTGCTCAAGAAATCCATCCCTCATACACTCAATAAACTCTTCCTCAAGGCTGCCCTGCCCAATTTGATTTGTCCAGTTAATATGATAGTTAAAATCCCCCATAATTATCGCTGTTCCCTTATTACATGCCCCGACTATTTCCTGATTAATACTTCTTCCAGCAGAGTTGCAACTATTAGGAGGCGTATATACTACGCCCACGAGTGTTTTTTTCCCCTTATTATTCCTTATCTCTACCCAAACTGTTTCATTATCCTGATCCTTTGTCCCAATATCATTTCTCTGTATTACAGTGATTCCTCCCTTTATTAACATAGCCACCCCACCTCCCCTTCCTTCCTGCCTGTCCTTCCTGATTGTTAAATACCCTGGCATATTTAATTCCCAGTCATTGTCACCCTGCAGCCATGTTTCTGTAATGGCCACAAGATCATACCCATACGTAGTTATTTGTGCCGTTAACTCGTCCATTTTGTTACAAATGCTACGTGCATTCAGATAAAGAACTTTCAAATATGTTTTGTGACACTCAGTTCCTGCTTTTTCCTTTTTTAACACTTTACCTTTTACTCCATACCTTCTGTCCCTTCCTGACACGCTTTCCTCTGTCTCCCTGCTCAGGTTCCCAACCCCCTGCCACAGGTTTGATGCTGGGTTAATCGCCTTACGCCTTCTAGTTTTTATTTTATCTGTCGTGACTAAAGTACACTTTCTTTCCGCTGCTCTACGCTTTTCCCTTTCACTTGTTCTTGAACAACTGTTAGTACTATTTGTATTGTAGATTTCCCCTGGGTCTTCCCCTCTCTTGCTGCTCTCAACTTTATTCCCTTCTGACTCCCCGCTCAGGTTCCCATCCCCCTGCCACTCTCGTTTAAACCTTCCCCAACAGCACTAGCAAACACCCCTGCGAGGACATTGGTCCCGGTCCTGCTCGGGTGTAACCCGTCACGCTTGTACAGGTCCCACCTTCCCCAGAACCGGTCCCAATGTCCCAGGAATCTAAATCCCTCCCTCCTACACCATCCCTGCAGCCACGCATTCATCCTGTCTATTCTTCTGTTCCTATACTCACTAGCACGTGACAGTGGTTGTAATCCTGAGATCACTACCTTTGAAGTCCTGCTTTTTAATTTATCTCCTAACTCCTTAAATTCACCTTGCAGGACCCCATCCCTTTTTTTACCGATGTTGTTGGTACCGATATGGACCACGACTACTGGCTGTTCACCCTCCCCCTCCAGAATGCCCTGCAGCCGCTCCGTGACATCCTTGACCCGAGCACCAGGGCACTTTCAGGGCAAGTAGATCATGGTTTAGATATGCAGTAAAGCTCCCTCTACAATGTCCAATTGAACACTCCCTGGGGCATCCACTGAACAGGTTAGATGGGGAGTAAATCTCTCTCTACGCTGCCCCTTCAAAAACTGCCAAGACAGTTGCAGCACGGGTTAAATTAAGAGTAAAGCTACCTCCAGCTAAAATTAAAGCTCATGGAATTAAAGGCAAATTATTGATCTGGTTAGGAGATTGGTTATGCGGTAGAAACCAGAGAGTAGGGATAATGGGTATGTCCACGAATTGGAAGGAAGTGACCAGTGATGTCCCACAAGGATCTGTGCTGGGACCTCAACTATTCACTATATTTATTAATGTCTTAGATAACACAATAGAGAGCCAGATATGCAAGTTTGCTGATGGCACAAAGATCGATGGCATAGTAAGTAGTATAGATGGGAGCATTAAATTACAACGGTAGAGTAAATGAGTGGGCAAAGCTGTGGCAAATGGATTTCAATGCAGGTAAATGTGAGGTCATCCATTTTGGACCAAAATAGGATAGAACTGAGTGTTTTTTGAATGGTGAAAAACTAGGAACAGTGGATGTCCAAACAGATATAGGGATCCATGTACACAGATCACCAAAATATAGTGGTCAGATACAAAAAATAATCAGAAAGGCTAACGGAATGTTAGCATTTATAACTAGAGAGCTAGAATATAAAGGGGAGGAAGTTTTGCTACAGCTATACAAAGCCCTGGTTAGACCACATCTGGAGTACTGTGTACAGTTCTGGAATAAAGCCTCTACGCTGTTCCGTCAATCATTCCCAGGGCAGGTACAGCATGGGTTACATACAGAGTAAAGCTCCCTCTACGCTGTTCCATCAAGGACTCCCAGGGCACATACGGCACGGGTTAGTTACAGAGTAAAGCTCCCTTTACACTGCCCCTTCAAAAACTCCCAGGACAGTTACAGCGCAGGGTATATTTGCATTAAATGTTTCTCTGCACTGCCCCATCAAATACTCCCAGGGCAAGTACAGAACGGGTTAGATAGAGAGAGAATACCCTGCACAATGCCCCTTCAAAAAGTGCCAGGACAGGTGCAGCTTCGGTTAAATAAAAATTAAAGCTTCCTCTACACAGCCTCAACAAATACTCCCAGGACAGGTACAGCACAGGTTAGATACAGAGTAAAGCTCCCTCTAATCTGTCCCATCAAACAATCCCAGTCCAGATACAGCACGGGTTAGAAACGGAATAAAGCTCCCTCTACACTTGCTCATCAAACATTCCCAGGGCAGGTACAGCACGGGTTAGATACAGAGTAAAGCTCCCACTACACTGTCCCATCAAACACTCCCAGGACAGGTACAGCATGGGTTAGATACAGAGTAAAGCTCCCTCTATACTGTCCCATCAAAACCACCTCAGGTAAGAAACAGAGTAAAACTCTGTCTACACTGTTCCATCAAATACTGCCAGGGGAGGTACAGTACGGGTTAGATACAGAGTAAAGCTCCCTCTACACTCCCCCATCAAACAATCTCAGGGCAGTTAGAGCACGGGTAAGATACAAAGTACAGCTCCCTCTACACTGTCCCATCAAACATGACTAAGGCAGGTACTGCACGGGTTAGATATAGAGTAAAGCTCCCTCTACACTATTTCCTTAAACATTGTCAGGGCAGATACAGCATGTGTTAGACACAGAGTAAAGTTGCCTCTACACTGTCCCATCAAACACTCCCAGGGCAGGTACAGCACGGGTTAGATAAAGAGTAAAGATCCCTCTGCACTGTCCCATCAAACACTCTAATGGCAGGTACAACACAGCTTAAATACAGAGTAAAGCTCCCTCTACACTGATCCATCAAACGCTCCTGGGGCAGGTACACCACAGGGTAGTTACAGAGTAAGCTCCCGCCACACTGTACCATTAAACGCTCCCGGGACATGTAGAGCACGTGTTCGATACAGAGTAAAGCTCCTTCTACACTGTTCCCATCAAACAATCTCAGGGCAGATACAACACAGGTTAGATACAGAGTAAAGCTCCCTCTACACTGTACCATCAAACACACCCAGGAGAGGTGCGGCATGGGTTAAATACAGAGTAAATCTCTCTCTAGACTTGCTCATCAAACATTCCCAGGGCAGGAACAGCACAGGTTAGATACAGAGTAAAGCTCCCTCTACACTGTCCCATCAATACTCCCATAGCAGGTACAACACAGATTAGATACAGAGTAAAGCTCCCTCTACACTGTCCCATCAATACTCCCATAGCAGGTACAACACAGATTAGATACAGAGTAAAGCTCCCTCTACACTGTCCCATTAATTGCTCCCAGGTCTGGTAGAGCACGTGTTAGATACAGAGTAAAGCTCCCTCTACACTGTCCCATCAAACACTTTCAGGGCAGGTAGACCATGGTTTAGATATGCAGTAAAGCTTCCTCTACAATGTCCAATCAAACACTCCCTGGGCATCTACAGAACAGGTTAGATTGGGAGTAAATCTCCCTCTACACTGCCCCTTCAAAAGCTGACAGGACAGATACATAGAAACATAGAAAATAGCAGCAGAAGTAGGCCATTCGGTCCTTCAAGCCTGCTCCACCATTCACTATGATCACGGGTGATCCTCTATCACAAAACCATATTCCCGCTCTCTCCCCATACCCCTTGATGCCTTTTGTGTCTAGAAATCTATCCAGCTCCTTCTTAAATATATTCAGTGACTTGGCCTCCACAGCCTTCTGTGGTAGAGAATTCCACAGGTTCACCACCCTCTGAGTGAAGAAATTTCTCCTCATCTCTGTTCTAAATGGCATACCCCGAATCCTGAGACTGTGACCCCTGGTTCTGGACTCCCCAGCCATCAGGAACATCCTCCCTGCATCTAGTCTGTCTAGTCCTGTTAGAATTTTATATGTTTCGATGAGATCACCTCTCATTCTTCTAAACTCTAGTGAATATAGGCCTAGTCGACCCAATCTCTCCTCATACGTCAGTCCTGCCGTCCCAGGAATCAATCTGGTAAACCTTCGTTGCACTCCCTCCATGGCAAGGACATCCTTCCTCAGATAAGGAGACCAAAACAGCACAATACTCCAGATGTGGTCTCACCAAGGCCCTGTACAACTGCAGTAAAACATCCCTGCTCCTGTACTCAAATCCTCTTGCAATGAAGGCCAACATACCATTCGCCTTCCTAACTGCTTGCTGCACCTGAATGCTTGCTTTCAGCGACTGGTGTACAAGGACACCCAGGTCTCGTTGCATCTCCCCTTTTCCCAATCTATCACCAGTCAGATAATAATCTGACTTTCTGTTTTCACAACCAAAGTGGATAACCTCACATTTATTCACGTTATACTGGATCTGCCATGTTCTTGCCCACTCACCCAACTTGTCTAAATCACATTGGAGCCTCTTTGCATCCTCCTCACAGCTCACATTCCACCCCAGCTTTGTGTCGTCTGCAAACTTGGAAATGTTACATTCCGTTCCCTCATCCAAATCATTGATATATATTGTGAATAGCTGGGGCCCAAGCACTGATCCCTGCGGTACCCCACTGGTCACTGCCTGCCACCCGGAAAAAGACCAGTTTATTCCTACTCTCTGTTTCCTGTCTGTCAACCAATTCTCAATCCATGCTAGTATATTCCCCCCAATCCCAAGTGCTTTAATTTTGCACACTAACCTCTTGTGTGGGACCTTATCAAAAGCCTTCTGAAAATCCAAGTACACCACATCCACTGGTTCTCCCCTATCTATTCTACTCGTTACCTCCTCAAAAAACTCCAGTAGATTTGTTAAGCATGATTTCCCTTTCATAAACCCATGCTGACTTTGTCCAATCCCATTAATGCCTTCCAAGTGTTCTGTTATCACATCCTTTATAATAGACTCGAGCATTTTCCCCACTACTGATGTTAGGCTAACTGGTCTGTAATTCCCGTTTTTTTTTCTCCCTCCTTTTTTAAATAATGGGGTTACCTTTGCCACCCTCCAATCTGTAGGAACTGTTCCAAAGTCTATAGAATTTTGGAAGATGATCACCAATGCATCCACTATTTCCAGGGCCACTTCCTTTAGTACTCTGGGATGTAGATTATCAGGCCCTGGGGATTTGTCAGCCTTTAGCCCCATTAATTTCCCTAGCACAATTTTTTTACTAATACTGGTTTCCTTCAGTTCCTCCCTCTCACTAGACCCTTGGTTCCCTAACATTCCTGGGAGGTTATTTGTGTCCTCCTTTGTGAAGACAGAACCAAAGTATGTGTTTAATTTTTCTGCTATTTCTTTGTTCCCCATTATAATTTCCCCCATTTCTGGCTGTAAGGGACCTACATTTGTCTTCACTAATCTTTTTCTCTTGACATATTTATAGAAGCTTTTACAGTCAGTTTTTATGTTCCCTGCTAGTTTACTCTCATACTCTATTTTCCCCTCTTAATCAATCTCTTTGTTCTCCTTTGCTGAATTCTAAATTGCTCCCAATCCTCAGGCTTGCCACTTTTTCTGGCAATTATATATGTTTCCTCTTTGGATCTAATACTGTCGCTAATTTCTTTTGGAAGCCACGGTTGAGCCACCTTTCCTGTTTTATTTTTGCGCGAGGCAGGAATGAATAATTGTTGTAATTCCTGCACACGTTCTTTAAATATTAACCATTGCCTATCCATCGTCATCCCTTTTAGTAAAGTTCCCCAATCTATCCTATCCAACTCACACCTCATACGTTCGTAATTTCCTTTATTTAGGTTCAGGTTCGACTACGTCACTCTCCATCTTAATGAGGAAATCTATCATTTATAGTCGCTCTTCCGTAAGGGACAAGATTGTTAATTAATCCTTTCTCATTGCACAATACCCAGTCTAGGATCGCCTGTTCTCTAGTTGGTTCCTCAACGTATTGGTCTAGAAAACCATCACGTACACACTCCAGGAATTACTCCCCCACAGTATTATTGCTAATTTGGTTTGACCAATCTATATGTATATTAAAGTCACCCATGATTAAAGTTGTACCCTTCTTGCATGCTTCTCTAATTTCCTGTTTAATGCCCTCCCCTGCATCTCCACTACTGTTTGGGGGCCTGTGGACAACCCCCACCAACGTTTTCTGCCCCTTGGTGTTTCTTAGCTCCACCCATACAGATTCCACATCGTGATTTTCCGAGCCAATATCCTTCCTCACTATTGCGTTGATTTCCTCCTTTACTAACAATGCTACCCCAACTCCTTTCCCTTTTTGCCTGTCCTTCCTAAATATTGAATACTCCTGGATGTTCAGTTCCCATCCTTGGTCACCCTGCAGCCACAATTATATCATAACCGTTAATATCTATCTGCACTGTTAATTCATCTACCTTATTGCGAATGCTCCGCGCATTAAGACACAATGCCTTTAGACTTGTCTTTTTAAGATTGCTAGTCATCTTTGTATTATTTTGCACTATGGCCCAATTTGTTTTTCACCCTTGTTATCTCAGCCTTCCACTATTGCTTCTTCCCTTTCTTGCTGTTGTTTCTATCCTTGTTTCCCCCTCCTTTGTCTCCCTGCTCAGGTTCCCATCCCCTGCCATTCCAGATTAAACCTTCCCCAACAGCACTAGCAAACACCCCCGCAAGGACATTGGTCCCGGTCCTGCTCAGGTGTAACCCGTCACGCTTGTACAGGTTCCACCTTCCCCAGAACCAGTCCCAATGCCCCAGGAATCTAAATCCCTCCCTCCGACACCATCCCTGCAGCCACGCATTCATCTGGTCTATTCTCCTGTTCCTATACTCACTAGCACGTGGCACTGGTAGTAATCCTGAGATCACTACCTTTGAGGTCCTGCTTTTTAATTTCTCTCCTAACTCCTTAAATTCACCTTGCAGGACCTCATCACTTTTTTTACCTATGTCTTTGGTACCGATATGGACCACAACTACAGGCTGTTCACCCTCCCCCTCCAGAATGCCCTGCAGCCGCTCCGTGACATCCTTGACACTAGCATCACGGAGGCAACATACCATCCTGGAGTCACGTTTGCGGCCGCAGAAACGCCTATCTGTTCCCCTTACAATTGAATGGATGGTTTCCATCCCAGGGTTTTAAAGGAAGTAGGTGAGCACATTGCAGATGCCCGAACTATAATCTTCCAAAGTTCTCTAATTCAGGAACTGTCCCTCCAGATTGGAAAATTGCACATGTCACTCTGCTTTTTAAGAAAGGAGAGAGAGGGAAACCAGGGAATTATAGACCAGTTCGCCTAACATCTGTTGTGGGGAAAATGCTGGAGTCTATATAATTAAGGATAGGGTGACTGAACACCTCAAAACTTTTCAGTTAATCAGAGAGAGCCAGCATGGATTTGTGAAAGGTAGGTCGTGCCTGACAAACCTGATTGAATTTTTTGAAGAGGTGATTAAAGTAGTGGACAGGGGAATGTCAATGGATGTTATTTAAATGGACTTCCAGAAGGCATTTGATAAAGTCCCACATATGAGACTGTTAGCTAAGATAGAAGCCCATGGAATCGAGGGAAAAGTACTGACTTGGTTAGGAAGTTGGCTGAGCAAAAGGCGACTGAGAATAGGGATAATGGGAAGGTACTCACATTGGCAGGATGTGACTAGTGGAGTCCCGCAGGGATCTGTCTTGGGGCCTCAATTATTCACAATATTTATTAACGACTTAGATGAAGGCATAGAAAGTCTCATATCTAAGTTTGCCGATGACACAAAGATTGGTGGCACTGTAAGCAGTCTAGATGAAAACAAAATTACAAAGGGATATTGATAAATTAGTTGAATGGGCAAAACTGTGGCAAATGGAATTCAATGTAGGCAAATGTGAGGTCATCCACTTTGGATCAAAAAAGGATAGAACAGGGTACTTTCTAAATGGTAAAAAGTTAAAAACAGTGGATGTCCAAAGGGACTTAGGGGTTCAGGTTCATAGATCATTGAAGTGTCATGAACAGGTGCAGAAAATAATCATTAAGGCTAATGGAATGCTGGCCTTTATATCTAGAGGACTGGAGTACAAGGGGGCAGAAGTTATGCTGCAGCTATACAAAACCCTGGTTAGACCGCACCTGGAGTACTGTGAGCAGTTCTGGGCACCGCACCTTCGGAAGGACATATTGGCCTTGGAGGGAGTGCAGCGTAGGTTTACTAGAATGATACCCGGACTTCAAGGGTTAAGTTACAAGGAGAGATTACACAAATTGGGGTTGTATTCTCTGGAGTTTAGAAGGTTAAGGGGTGATCTGATCAAAGTTTATAAGATATTAAGGGGAACAGATAGGGTGGATAGAGAGAAACTATTTCCGCTGGTTGGGGATTCTCGGAGTAGGGGACACAGTCTAAAAATTAGAGCCAGACCTTTCAGGAGCGAGATTAGAAAACATTTCTACACACAAAGGGTGGTAGAAGTTTGGAACTCTCTTCCGCAAACGGCAATTGATGCTAGCTCAATTGTTAATTTAAAATCTGAGATGGATAGCTTTTTGGCAATCAAAGGTATTAAGGGATATGGGCCAAAGGCGGGTATATGGAGTTAGATCACAGATCAGCCATGATCTTATCAAATGGTGGAGCGGGCTCGAGGGGCTGAATGGCCTACTCCTGTTCCTATGTTCCTATAATAGAGAGCCAGATCTCCAAAATTGCCGATGACACAAAGATTGATGGCATCGTAAGTAGTATAGATGAGAGCATTAAATTACAACGGTAGAGTAAATGAGTCGGCAAAATTGTGGCAAATGGATTTCAATGCAGGTAAATGTGAGGTCATCCATTTTGGACCAAAATAGGATAGAACTGAGTGTTTTTTCAATGGTGAAAAACTAGGAACAGTGGATGTCCAAACAGATATAGGGATCCATGTGCACAGATCACCAAAATATAGTGGTCAGATACAAAAAATAATCAGAAAAGCTAACGGAATGTTAGCATTTATAACTAGAGGGCTAGAATATAAAGGGGAAGAAGTTTTGCTGCAGCTATACAAAGCCCTGGTTAGACCACATCTGGAGTACTGAGTACCGTTCTATGCTGTTCCATCAAACACTCCCAGGACAGGTACAGCACAGCTTAGATACAGAGTAAAGCTCCCTCTACGCAGTCCCATCAAATACTCCTAGGGCAAGCATAGAACAGGTTAGGTAGAGAGTAAAGCTCCCTCTACACTGCCCCATCAAACGCTCCCAGGGCAGGTTCAGCACGGGTTAAATAAATTGTAAAGCTCCTTAGTAAGAATGATGAGGAGAGGCAGTATAAACTAAATGGTACAATTTTAGTGGGGGTGCAGGAACAGAGGTGAGACAAGTGGCAGGTTCAAGTTGGCTGTTGATTAAGCATATCGGATCCTGGGCTTTATTAATAGAGGCATAGAGTACAAAAGCAAGGAAGTTATGCTAATCCTTTATAAAACACTGGTTAGGCCCCAGCTGGAGTGTTGTGTTCAATTCTGGGCATCACACTTTAGGAAGGATGTCAAGGCCTTCGAGAGGGTGCAGAAGAGATTTATTGGAATGGTTCCGGGGATGAGGGACTTCAGTTATGTGGAGAGACTGGAAAAGCTGGGATTGTTCTCGTTAGAACAGGGAAGGTTAAGGGGAGATTTGATAGAGGTGTTCAAAATCATGAATGGTTTTGATAGAGTAAATAAGGAGAAATTGTTTTCAGTGGCAGAAGGGCCGGTAACCAGAGGACACAGATTTAAGGTGATCGGCAAAAGAGCCAGAGGAGACATGAGGAAACATTTTTTACGCAGCGAGTTGTGATGATCTGGAATGCACTGCCTGAAAGGGCGGTGGAAGCAGATTCAATAATAACTTTCAAAAGGGAATTGGATAAATACTTGAAGGGAAAAGAATTACAGGGCTATGGGGGAAGAGCAGGGGAATGTCGGCAGGCACACACTGTGCTCCACCAGGCGGTGTGTGTGTGTGTGTGCGCGTACAACCTCCCTGCTCTCTGGGACATTTGATCAGTAAAGATATGTGTAAGTACGCATGTGTGCAGCGTGGGGTTTCTGCAGGAAAATCACGTGATTGACGCAGAGCCTCCTCCTGGGCCAAGAGCGCAACTCTACAATCATAGGTTCACACAGCACAGAAGGAGGCCATTCGGCTCATCACGCCTGTTCTGGCTCTTTGAAAGATCCAATTGGTCCCACCCCCCCTTGCTCTTAATATAAATCACTTCCTTGCTCTTTCCCCGTAGCCCCACAATTTTTTTCTTTTCAAGTAATTATTCAATTCCCTTGTGAAAGTTACTATTGAATCTGCTTCCAACACCCTTACAGTCAGTGCATTCCAGATCATAACAACTCTGCGTAAAAAAAATCACAGAAATTAGCCCTCTTCCAGTTGAGTATCGTTGATTGTTCCTTGTCCTTTTCCATAACTATTCTAAACGTTATGATATTATGATATTAATAATATCATAAAATAGTGACTGTGCCACTAAATGAAACAAAAATTATACTGCAAGGAGAAAGATCTTAGTACACATACTGAAGCAGCGATATGACCCACCCCCATCATTTTCATTTTAATTCATTTAACACCTGCTTAAGAATTAATCTGTTTTCAGAAGAACTGTAGATAATATAAATCACTTCCTTCCTTGTGCTGTCAGTCTTCAATATACTCAACAACCGAGCATCCACAGCCCTATGGGATAGAGAATTCCAAAGTTTCACAACCTTATGTGTGAAGAAATTTTCCCTCATCATGGTCCTAAATGGCCGACCTGAGGTGCCATCTTTCAGATGAGATGTTAAACCGAGGCCCCGTCTGCCCTCTGAGGTGGACGTAAAAGATCCCACGGCACTGCTTCAAAAAAGAGCAGGGCCAGTCTTTTGGCCAATCTTTATCCCTCAACAAACACCACTTATATAGAGATACCCTGGGACATTAGCATGTGTTATATAGATATCCTGGGACATTACTGTGTTATATAGATATCCTGGGACATTACTGTGTTCTATAGATATCCTGGGACATTACTGTGTTATATAGATATTCTGGGATATTACTGTGTTATATAGATATCCTGGGACATTACTGTGTTATATAGATATCCTGGGACATTACTGTGTTATATAGATATCCTGGGACATTACTGTGTTATATAGATATCCTGGGACATTACTGTGTTATATAGATATCCCAGGAAATTACTGTGTTGTATAGATACCCTGGGTCATTATTGAATGTTATATAGATATCCAAGGACGTTACTGTGTGTCATATAGATATCCTGCAACATTATTGTTTCTCATATAATTATCCAGGGACATTACTGTGTTATATAGATATCCTGGGACATTACTGTGTGTAATATCGATTTCCTGGGACATTACTGTAAGTTATATAGATATCATAAGAACATAAGAAATAGGAGCAGGAGTAGGCCACATGGCCCCTCGAGTCTGCTCTGCCATTCATTAAGATCATGGCTGATCTTTGACCTCAACTCCACTTTCCCACCCAATTCCCATATCCCTTGATTCCCCTGGAGTCCAGAAATCTGTCCATCTCAGCCTTGAATATATTCAATGACTCAGCATCCACAGCCCTCTGGGGTAGAGAATTCCAAAGATTCACAACCTTCTGAGTGAAGAAATTCCTCCTCATCTCAGTCTTAAATGGCCGACCCCTTATCCTGCGACTATGCCCCCTCATTCTAGACTCTCCAGCCATGGAAAACAATCTCTCAGCATCTACTCTGTTAAATCCCCTCATAATCGTATATGTTTCAATGAGATCACCTCTCGTTCTTCTAAACTCCAGAGAGTATAGGCCCATTCTACTCAACGTCAGTTCTTAGGACAACCCTCTCATTCCAGGAATTAATCTAGTGAACCTTTGTTGCATCGCCTCTAAGGCAAGTATATCCTTCCTTAGGTAAGGAGACCAAAACTGTACACAGTACTCCAGGTGTGGTCTCACCAAAGCCCTGTACAATTGTAGTAAGACTTCCTTACTCTTGTATTCCAACCCCCTTGCAATAAAGGCCAACATGCCATTTGCTTTCCTAATTGCTTGCTGTACCTGCATGCTAACTTTTTATGTTTCTTGTATGAGGACACGCAAGTCTCTCTGAACATCAACATTTAATAGTTTCTCACCATTTAAAAAATATTCTGTTTTTCTATTCTTCCTACCAAAGTGAATAACCTCACATTTCCCCACATTATACTCCATCTGCCACCTTCTTGCCCAGTCACTTAATCTTTCTATATCCCTTTGCAGACTCTTTGTGCCCTCCTCACAACTTACTTTCCCACCTACCTTTGTATCGTCAGTAAACTTGGATTCATTACACTCGGTCCCTTCATCCAAGTCATTAATATAGATTGTAAATAGCTGAGGCCCAAGCACTGATCCTTGCGGCACCCCACTAGTTACAGCTTGCCAGCCTGAAAATGACCCGTTTATCCCTACTCCCTGTTTTCTGTCCTTTACCCAATCCTCTATCCATGCTAATATATTATCCCCAATCCCATGAGCCCTGATCTTGTGTAACAACCTTTTGTGTGGCACCTTATTGAATGCCTTTTGAAAATCCATTGGTTCCCCTTTATCTACCCTGCTAGTTACATCCTCAAAAAACTCTAATAGGTTTGTCAAACATAATTTTCCTTTCATAAAACCATGTTGACTCTGCCTAATCATATTATGATTTTCAAAGTGCCCTGTTACCACTTTCTTAATAATAGATTCCAGCATTTTCCCGACGACTGATGTCAGGTTAACTGGCCTGTAGTTCCCTGTTTTCTCTCTCCCTCCTTTCTTGAATAGTGAGGTCACATTTGTTACCTTCCAATCCACTGGGACCATTTTAGAATCTAGGGAATTTTGGAAGATCATAACCAATGCATCCACTATCTCTGCAGCCACCTCTTTTAGAACCCTAGAATGTAGGCCAACAGGTCCAGGGGATTTATCAGCTTTTAGTCTCATTAGTTTCTCAAGTAAATTTTCTCTACTGCTATTAATTACTTTAAGTTCCTCACTCTGATTAGCCCCTTGGCTCCCCATTATTTCTGGTATGTTTTTTGTGTCTTCTACTGTGAAGACAGATACAAAATATTTGTTTAACGTATCTGCCATTTCCTGATTCCCCATTATAATTTCTCCTGTCTCAGCTTCAAATGGACCAGCATTTACTTTTGTTACTCTCTTCCTTTTTCCATACTTGTAGAAGCTCTTACAATCCGTTTTTTATATTTCTTGCTAGTTTACTTTCATGTTATATTTTCTCTCTTTTTATCAATTTTTTGGTCGTCCTTTGCTGGTTTCTAAAACTCTCCCAATCCTCAGGCTTACTATTCTTCTTGGCAACATTATAGGCCTCTTCTTTCAATCTAATACTATTCTTAACTTCTTTAGTTAGCCTCGGGTGGATCACTTTTCACGTGGAGTTTTTATTTCTCAATGGAATGTATATCTGTTGAGAATATTGAAATATTTCTTTTAATGTTTTCCATTGCTTTTCAACCATCTTACACTTTAATCTAATTTCCCAATCTACCTTAGCCAACTCGCCCCTCATACCTATGTAATTGGCTTTATTTAAGTTTAAGACTCTAGTTTTTGACTTAAGTCCGTCACTCTCAAACTCAATGTGAAATTCTATCACATTATGATTACTCTTCCCCAGAGGATCTCTTACTGTGCGATTACTAATTAACCCTGGCTCATTAGATAATACAATATCTAAAATAGCCTGTTTTCTGGTTGGTTCCATGACGTATTGCTCTAGGAAACTGTCTCGAATACATTCCATGAACTCGTCCTCCAAACTACCTTTGCCAATTTGATTTACCCAATCTATTGGACATTACTGTGTGTTAGATAGATATCCTGGGACATTACTATGTGTTATATAGATATTGAGGGACATTACTGTGTTATATAAATAAACTGGGACATTATTGTATGTTATATAGAAGTCCCAAGACATTACCTGAGTTACATAAATATCCTGGAACATTACTGTGTATCACACGGATATCCTGGGACATTACTGTGTGTTATATAGATATCCTGGGACATTACAGTGGTTTATACAGATATCCTGGGACATTACAGTGTGTTATATAGATATCCTGGGACATTAAAGTGTGTTATATAGATATCCTGGGACCTTACTGTGTGTTATATAGATATTGTGAGACATTATTGTGTGTTATATAGATATACAGGGATATCACTTTGTCTATAGATATCCCAGGACATTACTGTGTATTATGTAGAAATATCCTGGAATTTACTGTGTGTTATATAGATATACTGGGATATTATTTTGTGTTATATAGATATCCTGAGACATTATTTTGTGTTATATAGATATCCTGGGACATTACTGTGTGTTCTATAGACATCCTGGGATATTATTGTGTGTTACATAGATATCCTGGGACATTATTTTATATTATATAGATGTCCCTAGACATTACCTGTGTTATATAAATATCCTGGGACATTACTGTTTGTTATTTGGATATCCCGAGACATTACAGTGTGTTATATAGATAACCTAGGACATACTACATGTTATACAAATACCCTAGGACATTCCTGTGTATATAGATATCCTGGGACATTCCTGTGTATATAGATATCCTGGGACATTCCTGTGTATATAGATATCCTGGGACATTCCTGTGTATATAGATATCCTGGGACATTCCTGTGTATATAGATATCCTGGGACATTCCTGTGTATATAGATATCCTGGGACATTCCTGTGTATATAGATATCCTGGGACATTCCTGTGTATATAGATATCCTGGGACATTCCTGTGTTATGTATATATCCTGGGACATTAATGTGTGTTCTATAGCGATCGTGAAATATTACTGTGTGTTCTCGAGATATCCTGGGACATTACAGTGTTATATAGATATCCTCAGACATTGCTGTGTTACATTGATATCCCGGGACAATACTGTCTTATGTAGATGTCCTGGAACATTACTGTCTATTATATAGATAGTGCAGGAATTTACTGTGTGTTACATGGAGATATAAATATCCTAGGACATTATTGTGTGTTATATATGATATCCTGGGACATTACTGTTTGATATAAATATCCAAGGACATTACTGTGTGTTAAATAAAAATTGCAGGACTTTACTATGTTTTATATACATATCCTGGGAGATAATTGTGTAATATAGATTTCCTGGGACATTACTTTGTGTTATATAGACATCCCAGGATATTGCTGTGCGTTATATAGAAAACCTGGGACAATAATATGCAATAAAGATTTCTTGGGACATTACAGTATTATATAAATATCCTGGGACATTACAGTGTTATATAAACATCCTGGGACATTACTGTGTATTATATGGATATTACGGGTCTTTACTCTGTGTTATATAGATGTTGTGGGACATTAAGCTCTGTTTTGTAGATATCTAGGGGCATTACTCTGTTACATAAAAGACCTGGAACATTACTGTGTTGTACAAATAACCTGGAACATTGCTGTGTTATATACATATCCTGGGACATTGTGCATTATACAGATATCTTGCGACATTACGCTGTGTTATTTAGATACCCTGGGACCTTACTGTCCATTATATTGATATCCTGGGACATTATTGTGTTATGTAGATATCCTGGGACATCGCTGTGTTATATAGACATTCTGGGACATTACTGTGTTATGTAGATATCCTGGGACATTACTGTGTTATATAGATATACTGGGACATTATGTGGTATTTAAATATCCAGGGACATTACAGTGTTATATAGATATCCCAGGACATTTGTCTGTTATATAGATATCCTGGGACATTACTGTGTTATATAGATATCCTGGAACATTACTGTGTTACATAAATATCCTGGGATATTGCTGTGTTATGTAGATATCCTGGGACATTGTGCATTATACAGATATCGTGCAACATTAGGCTGTGTTATTTAGATACCCTGGGACTTTACTGTGCGTTATATCAATATCCTGGGACATCACGGTATTATATAGATATCCCGGGACATTTCTCAGTTATATAGATATACTGAGACATTACTGTGTTTTATAGATATCCTGGGACAATACTGTGTTATATAGATATCCCGGGAGATTTCTCTGTTATATAGATATCCCGGGACATTACTGTGTTATATAGGTATTTTGGGACATTACTGTGTTATATATATATCGTGGGACAATGCTGTGTAATATAAATATCCTGGGACATTACTGTGCATTATATATTACCTGGATACGGTAGCATAGTGGTTTTGTTACTGGACTAATAATCCAGAGATCTGGACTAATAATCCAGAGTTATGAGTTCAAATCCTGCCATGGCAGCTGGGGAATTTAAATTCACTTAATTATGTTAAATCTGGGAAAAAAAACTAGTATCAGTAATAGTGGCCATGAAACTACCGGATTGTTGTAAAAAAACATGTGGTTCACTAATGCCCTTTGGGGAAGGAAACCTGCTGTCCTTACCCGGTCTGGCCTATATGTGACTCCAGACCCACAGCAATGTGGTTGATTCTTAATCGCCCTCTAAAATGGCTTAGCGAGCCACTCAGTTGTACAATCTTGCCAACACCGTGGGAGAAACTCCACCACACGGACTGCAGCAGTTCAAGAAGGTGGTTCACCATCACCTTGTCATGGGCAATAAATGCTGCTCACATCCCATCAATGAATAAAAAAAATATATCCTGGGTCATTACTCTGTTATATAAATATCCTGGGACATTACTGTACGCTGTATATATCCTGGGACATTACTGTGCATTATATAGATATCCTGGGACATTACTGTGTTATATAGATATCGTAGAACATTACTGTGTAATATAGATATCCCGGGACATTACTGCATTATATACATATTCTGGGACATTACTGTGTTATGTAAATATCCTGGGACATTACTGTGTTCCAGAGATATCCTGGGACATTACTGTGTTATGTGGATATCTTGGGACATTACTGTGTTATATAAATATCCTGGCACATCACTGTGTTATATAAATATCCTGGGACACTACTGTGTTATGTAAATATCCTGGGACATTACTGTGTTCCAGAGATATCCTGGGACATTACTGTGTTATATAAATATCCTGGCACATCACTGTGTTATATAAATATCCTGGGACACTACTGTGCTATATTAATAACCTGGGACATTAAGGTGTTGTGTAGATATCCTGGGACATTCTGCATTATACAGATATTGTGTAACATTAGGCTGTTTTTAAATACCCTGGGACTTTGCTGTGCGTTATATAGATATCCTGGGACATTACAGTGTAATATAGATATCCTGCAACATTACTGTGTAATATCGATATCCTTGTAAATTACTGTGTTATATGGATATCCTGGGACATTTCTGTGATATATAAATATCCTGGGACATTACAGTGTTGTATAGATATCCTGGGACATTACTGTGTTATATAAATATCCTGGGACAGTACTGTGTTATATAAATATCCTGGCACATCACTGTGTTATATAAATATCCTGGGACACTACTGTGCTATATTAATAACCTGGGACATTAAGGTGTTGTGTAGATATCCTGGGACATTCTGCATTATACAGATATTGTGTAACATTAGGCTGTTTTTAAATACCCTGGGACTTTGCTGTGCGTTATATAGATATCCTGGGACATTACAGTGTAATATAGATATCCTGCAACATTACTGTGTAATATCGATATCCTTGTAAATTACTGTGTTATATGGATATCCTGGGACATTTCTGTGATATATAAATATCCTGGGACATTACAGTGTTGTATAGATATCCTGGGACATTACTGTGTTATATAAATATCCTGGGACAGTACTGTGTTGTATAGATATCCAGGGACATTACTCTGTGTTATATAGATATCCTGGGACATTACTGTGTTATATAAATATCCTGGGACATTACTGTGTTATATAAATATCCTGGGACAGTACTGTGTTGTATAGATATCCAGGGACATTACTCTGTGTTATATATATATCCTGGGACATTACTGTGTTATATAAATATCCTGGGACAGTACTGTGTTGTATAGATATCCAGGGACATTACTCTGTGTTATATAGATATCCTGGGACATTACTTTGTTATATAAATATCCTGGGACATTACTGTGTTATATAAATATCCTGGGACAGTACTGTGTTGTATAGATATCCAGGGACATTACTCTGTGTTATATATATATCCTGGGACATTACTGTGTTATATTTATCCTGGGACATTACTGAGTTATGTAGATAACTTGGGATGTAATTGTGTTATATAAATATCCTGGGACATTACTCTACGTTATATATATATCCTGGGACATTACTGTGTTATATTTATCTTGGGACCTTACTGAGTTATGGAGATAACTTGGGACGTTACTAAGTTATATAGATATCCTGGGACATTACTCTGTGTTATATAGATATCCTGGGACATTACTGTGTTATATTTATCCTGGGACATTACTGAGTTATGTAGATAACTTGGGATGTAACTGTGTTATATAAATATCCTGGGACATTACTCTGCGTTATATTGATATCCAGAGACATTACTGTGTTCGGTAGATATCCTGGGAAATTACTGACTTATGTAGATGTCCTGGGACATTACTGTAATGGACATTACTGTGTTATATAAATATCCTGGGACATTACAGTGTGATATAGATATCCTTGGGCATTACTGTGTTTTATAGATATCCTGGGACATTTCAGTGTTATGTAGATATCCTGGGACATTACTGTGTTCGTAGATATCTTGGGACATTACTGTGTTTTATAGATATCCTGGGACATTTCAGTGTGATATAGATATACTGGGACATTACTGTGTTATATAAATATCCTGGGACATTCCTGTGTTATATAGATATCCTGGGACAGTACTGTACTTTGTAGATATCCTGGGACATTACTGTGTTATGCAGATATCTTGGGACATCACTGTGTTATATAGACATCCTGGGACATTACTGAATGATATAAATATCCTGGCACATTACTGAGTTATATAAATATCGTGGAACATTCCTGTGTTATATAGATATCCTGGGACATTATGGTGCTGTGTAGATATCCTGGGACATTGTGCATTATACAGATATTGTGCGACATTAGGCTGTGTTATTTAGATACTCTGGGATTTACTATGCGTTATATAGATATCCTGAGACACTGCTGTGTTATATAGATATCCTGAGACATTACTGAGTTATACAGATATCCTGGGACATTACTGTGTTATATAGATATCCTGGGACATTACAATGTAATATAGATATCCTGGGACATTACAGTGTAATATAGATATCCTGGGACATTGTGCATTATACAGATATCGTGCGACATTAGGCTGTGTTGTTTAGATACTCTGGGATTTACTATGCGTTATATAGATATCCTGGGACACTGCTGTGTTATATAGATATCCTGGGACATTACTGAGTTATATAGATAACCTGGGACATTACTGAGTTAGTAGATATCCTGGGATATTACAGTGTAATATAGATATCCTGAGACATTACCATGTTATATAGGTAACCTGGGACACTGCTGTGTTATATAGATATCCTGGGACATTACCGTGTTATGTAGATATCGTGGGACATTACTGAGTTAGTAGATATCCTGGGATATTACAGTGTTATATAGATATCCTGGGATGTTACTGTGTTGTACACATATCCTGGGACATTATTGTGTTATATAGATAGCCTAGGACATTACAGTGTTATATCAATATCCTGGGCCATTACTGTGTTAATTAGATATCCTGGGACATTCCGTGATCTACAGATATCCTGGGACAATACATTGTGCTATGTAGATATCCTGGGACATTACTGTGTTATATATTTGTCCTGGGACATTACTGAGTCATGTAGATAACTTGGGACATCACTGTGTTATATAAATATCCTGGGACACTACTGTGTTATATAAATATCCTGGGACATTACTGTGTTATATAAATATCCTGGGACATTACTGTGTTCTATAAATATCCTGGGACATTACTCTGCGTTATATAGATATCCTGGAACATTACTGTGTATTATAAATATCGTGGGACATTACTCTGCGTTATATAGATATCCTGGGACATCACTGTGTTATATAAATATCCTGGGACATTACTCTGCGTTATATAGATATTCTGGGACACTACTGTGTTATATAAATATTCTGGGACATTACTCTGCATTATATAGATATTCTGGGACACTACTGTGTTATATAAATATCCTGGAACATTACTCTGTGCTATATAGATATCCTGGGACATTACTGTGTTATATAAATATCCTGGAACATTGCTCTGTGCTATATAGATATCCTGGGACATTACTGTGTTATATAAATATCCTGGGACATTACTGTGTTATATAAATATCCTGGAACATTGCTCTGTGCTATATAGATATCCTGGGACATTACTGTGTTATATAAATATCCTGGGACATTACTGTGTTATATAAATATCCTGGGACAGTACCGTGTTGTATAGATATCCAGGGACATTACTCTGTGTTATATAGATATCCTGGGACATTACTGTGTTATATTTATCCTGGGACCTTACTGAGTTATGGAGATAACTTGGGACGTTACTAAGTTATATAGATATCCTGGGACATTACTCTGCGGTACATAAATATCCTGGGACATTACTCTGCGTTATATTGATATCCAGAGACATTACTGTGTTCGGTAGATATCCTGGGAAATTACTGACTTATGTAGATGTCCTGGGACATTACTGTAATGGACATTACTGTGTTATATAAATATCCTGGGACATTACAGTGTGATATAGATATCCTTGGGCATTACTGTGTTCGTAGATATCCTTGGGCATTACTGTGTTTTAAAGATATCCTGGGACATTTCAGTGTTGTATCGATATACTCGGACATTACAGTGTTATACAAATATCCTGGGACATTTCTGTGTTATGTAGATATCCTGGGACAGTACTGTGTAATGCAGATATCCTGGGACATTACTGTGTAATGCAGATATCCTGGGACAGTACTGTGTAATGTAGATATCCTGGGACATTACTGTGTTATGCAGATATCCTGGGACATTACTGTGTTATGTGGATATCCTGGGACATTACTGTGTAATGTAGATATCCTGGGACATTACTGTGTTATGCAGATATCCTGGGACATTACTGTGTAATGCAGATATCCTGGGACATTACTGTGTTATGTGATTAACCCGGGACATTACTGTGCTATATAAATACTGTGGGTCATTACTGAGTTTTATAAATATCCTGGGACATTACTGAGTTATATAAATATCGTGGAACATTCCTGTGTTTTATAGATATCCTGCGACATTACTGTACGCTGTATATATCCTGGGACATTATTGAGTAATATAGATATCCTGGGACATTACTGAGTTATGTAGATAACTTGGGACATTCCTGTGTTATATAAATATCCTGGGACATTACTGTGCTATATAAATACCCTGGGACATCACTGTGTTATATGGACATCCTGGGACATTACTGAATTATATAAATATCCTGGGACATTACTGAGTTATATAAATATCGTGGAACATTCCTGTGTTATATAGATATCCTGGGACATTATGGTGCTGTGTAGATATCCTGGGACATTGTGCATTATACGGATATCGTGCGACATTAGGCTGTGTTATTTAGATACTCTGGGATTTACTATGCGTTATATAGATATCCTGAGACACTGCTGTGTTATATAGATATCCTGAGACATTACTGAGTTACACAGATATCCTGGGACATTACTGTGTTATATAGATATCCTGGGACATTAGAGTGTAATATCGATATCCTGGGACATTACTGTGTTATATAGATATCCTGGGACATTACAGTGTAATATAGATATCCTGGGACATTGTGCATTATTCAGATATCGTGCGACATTAGGCTGTGTTATTTAGATACTCTGGGATTTACTATGCGTTATATAGATATCCTGGGACACTGCTGTGTTATATAGATATCCTGGGACATTACTGAGTTATATAGATAACCTGGGACATTACTGAGTTAGTAGATATCCTGGGATATTACAGTGTTATATAGATATCCTGGGATGTTACTGTGTTGTACACATATCCTGGGACATTATTGTGTTATATAGATAGCCTAGGACATTACAGTGTTATATCAATATCCTGGGCCATTACTGTGTTAATTAGATATCCTGGGACATTCCGTGATCTACAGATATCCTGGGACAATACATTGTGCTATGTAGATATCCTGGGACATTACTGTGTTATATATTTGTCCTGGGACATTACTGTGTCATGTAGATAACTTGGGACATCACTGTGTTATATAAATATCCTGGGACATTACTGTGTATTATAAATATCCTGGGACATTACTCTGCGTTATATAGATATTCTGGGACACTACTGTGTTATATAAATATTCTGGGACATTACTCTGCATTATATTGATATTCTGGGACACTACTGTGTTATATAAATATTCTGGGACATTACTCTGCATTATATAGATATTCTGGGACACTACTGTGTTATATAAATATCCTGGAACATTACTGTGTTATATAAATATCCTGGAACATTACTCTGTGCTATATAGATATCCTGGGACATTACTGTGTTATATAAATATCCTGGGACATTACTGTGTTATATAAATATCCTGGGACAGTACCGTGTTGTATAGATATCCAGGGACATTACTCTGTGTTGTATAGATATCCTGGGACATTACTGTGTTATATTTATCCTGGGACCTTACTGAGTTATGGAGATAACTTGGGACGTTACTAAGTTATATAGATATCCTGGGACATTACTCTGTGTTATATAGATATCCTGGGACATTACTGTGTTATATTTATCCTGGGATATTACTGAGTTATGTAGATAATTTGGGACGTAACTGTGTTATATAAATATCCTGGGACATTACTCTGCGTTACATAAATATCCTGGGACATTACTCTGCGTTATATTGATATCCAGAGACATTACTGTGTTCGGTAGATATCCTGGGAAATTACTGACTTATGTAGATGTCCTGGGACATTACTGTGTTATATAAATATCCTGGGACATTACTGTGTTATATAGATATCCTTGGGCATTACTGTGTTCGTAGATATCCTTGGGCATTACTGTGTTTTATAGATATCCTGGGACATTTCAGTGTTGTATAGATATACTGGGACATTACAGTGTTATACAAATATCCTGGGACATTTCTGTGTTATATAGATATCCTGGGACATTACTGTGTTATATAAATATCCTGGGACACTACTGTGCTATATTAATAACCTGGGACATTAAGGTGTTGTGTAGATATCCTGGGACATTCTGCATTATACAGATATTGTGTAACATTAGGCTGTTTTTAAATACCCTGGGACTTTGCTGTGCGTTATATAGATATCCTGGGACATTACAGTGTAATATAGATATCCTGCAACATTACTGTGTAATATCGATATCCTTGTAAATTACTGTGTTATATGGATATCCTGGGACATTTCTGTGATATATAAATATCCTGGGACATTACAGTGTTGTATAGATATCCTGGGACATTACTGTGTTATATAAATATCCTGGCACATCACTGTGTTATATAAATATCCTGGGACACTACTGTGCTATATTAATAACCTGGGACATTAAGGTGTTGTGTAGATATCCTGGGACATTCTGCATTATACAGATATTGTGTAACATTAGGCTGTTTTTAAATACCCTGGGACTTTGCTGTGCGTTATATAGATATCCTGGGACATTACAGTGTAATATAGATATCCTGCAACATTACTGTGTAATATCGATATCCTTGTAAATTACTGTGTTATATGGATATCCTGGGACATTTCTGTGATATATAAATATCCTGGGACATTACAGTGTTGTATAGATATCCTGGGACATTACTGTGTTATATAAATATCCTGGGACAGTACTGTGTTGTATAGATATCCAGGGACATTACTCTGTGTTATATAGATATCCTGGGACATTACTGTGTTATATAAATATCCTGGGACATTACTGTGTTATATAAATATCCTGGGACAGTACTGTGTTGTATAGATATCCAGGGACATTACTCTGTGTTATATATATATCCTGGGACATTACTGTGTTATATTTATCCTGGGACATTACTGTGTTATATAAATATCCTGGGACAGTACTGTGTTGTATAGATATCCAGGGACATTACTCTGTGTTATATATATATCCTGTGACATTACCGTGTTATATTTATCCTGGGACCATACTGAGTTATGGAGATAACTTGGGACGTTACTAAGTTATATAAATATCCTGGGACATTACTCTGCGTTATATTGATATCCAGAGACATTACTGTATTCGGTAGATATCCTGGGAAATTACTGACTTATGTAGATGTCCTGGGACATTACTGTAATGGACATTACTGTGTTATATAAATATCCTGGGACATTACAGTGTGATATAGATATCCTTGGGCATTACTGTGTTCGTAGATATCCTTGGGCATTACTGTGTTTTATAGATATCCTGGGACATTCCAGTGTTATACAAATATCCTGGGACATTACTGTGTCATGTAGATATCCTGGGACATTACTGTGTAATGCAGATATCCTTGGGCATTACTGTGTTATGTGATTAACCCGGGACATTACTGTGCTATATAAATAATGTGGGTCATTACTGAGTTTTATAAATATCCTGGGACATTACTGAGTTATATAAATATCGTGGAACATTCCTGTGTTATATAGATATCCTGCGACATTACTGTACGCTGTATATATCCTGGGACATTATTGAGTAATATAGATATCCTGGGACATTACTGAGTTATGTAGATAACTTGGGACATTCCTGTGTTATATAAATATCCTGGGACATTACTGTGCTATATAAATACCCTGGGACATCACTGTGTTATATAGACATCCTGGGACATTACTGAATTATATAAATATCCTGGGACATTACTGAGTTATATAAATATCGTGGAACATTCCTGTGTTATATAGATATCCTGGGACATTATGGTGCTGTGTAGATATCCTGGGACATTGTGCATTATACGGATATCGTGCGACATTAGGCTGTGTTATTTAGATACTCTGGGATTTACTATGCGTTATTTCGATATCCTGAGACACTGCTGTGTTATATAGATATCCTGAGACATTACTGAGTTATACAGATATCCTGGGACATTACTGTGTTATATAGATATCCTGGGACATTACAGTGTAATATAGATATCCTGGGACATTACAGTGTAATATAGATATCCTGGGACATTGTGCATTATACAGATATTGTGCGACATTAGGCTGTGTTGTTTAGATACTCTGGGATTTACTATGCGTTATATAGATATCCTGGGACACTGCTGTGTTATATAGATATCCTGGGACATTACTGAGTTATATAGATAACCTGGGACATTACTGAGTTAGTAGATATCCTGGGATATTACAGTGTTATATAGATATCCTGAGACATTACTGTGTTATGGAGATATCGTGGGACATTACTGAATTAGTAGATATCCTGGGATATTACAGTGTTATATAGATATCCTGGGATGTTACTGTGTTGTACACATATCCTGGGACATTATTGTGTTATACAGATAGCCTAGGACATTACAGTGTTATATCAATATCCTGGGCCATTACTATGTTAATTAGATATCCTGGGACATTCCGTGATCTACAGATATCGTGGGACAATACATTGTGCTATGTAGATATCCTGGGATATTACTGTGTTATATATTTGTCCTGGGACATTACTGAGTCATGTAGATAACTTGGGACATCACTGTGTTATATAAATATCCTGGGACATTACTGTGTTATATAAATATCCTGGGACATTACTGTGTTATATAAATATCCTGGGACATTACTCTGCGTTATATAGATATCCTGGAACATTACTCTGCGTTATATAGATATCCTGGGACATCACTGTGTTATATAAATATCCTGGGACATTACTCTGCGTTATATAGATATTCTGGGACACTACTGTGTTATATAAATATTCTGGGACATTACTCTGTGCTATATAGATATCCTGGGACATTACTGTGTTATATAAATATCCTGGGACATTACTGTGTTATATAAATATCCTGGGACAGTACCGTGTTGTATAGATATCCAGAGACATTACTCTGTGTTATATAGATATCCTGGGACATTACTATGTTATATTTATCCTGGGACCTTACTGAGTTATGGAGATAACTTGGGACGTTACTAAGTTATATAGATATCCTGGGACATTACTCTGTGTTATATAGATATCCTGGGACATTACTGTGTTATATTTATCCTGGGATATTACTGAGTTATGTAGATAATTTGGGACGTAACTGTGTTATATAAATATCCTGGGACATTACTCTGCGTTACATAAATATCCTGGGACATTACTCTGCGTTATATTGATATCCAGAGACATTACTGTGTTCAGTAGATATCCTGGGAAATTACTGACTTATGTAGATGTCCTGGGACATTACTGTAATGGACATTACTGTGTTATATAAATATCCTGGGACATTACTGTGTTATATAGATATCCTTGGGCATTACTGTGTTCGTAGATATCCTTGGGCATTACTGTGTTTTATAGATATCCTGGGACATTTCAGTGTTGTATAGATATACTGGGACATTACTGTGTTATATAAATATCCTGGGACACTACTGTGCTATATTAATAACCTGGGACATTAAGGTGTTGTGTAGATATCCTGGGACATTCTGCATTATACAGATATTGTGTAACATTAGGCTGTTTTTAAATACCCTGGGACTTTGCTGTGCTTTATATAGATATCCTGGGACATTACAGTGTAATATAGATATCCTGCAACATTACTGTGTAATATCGATATCCTTGTAAATTACTGTGTTATATGGATATCCTGGGACATTTCTGTGATATATAAATATCCTGGGACATTACAGTGTTGCATAGATATCCTGGGACATTACTGTGTTATATAAATATCCTGGCACATCACTGTGTTATATAAATATCCTGGGACACTACTGTGCTATATTAATAACCTGGGACATTAAGGTGTTGTGTAGATATCCTGGGACATTCTGCATTATACAGATATTGTGTAACATTAGGCTGTTTTTAAATACCCTGGGACTTTGCTGTGCGTTATATAGATATCCTGGGACATTACAGTGTAATATAGATATCCTGCAACATTACTGTGTAATATCGATATCCTTGTAAATTACTGTGTTATATGGATATCCTGGGACATTTCTGTGATATATAAATATCCTGGGACATTACAGTGTTGTATAGATATCCTGGGACATTACTGTGTTATATAAATATCCTGGGACAGTACTGTGTTGTATAGATATCCAGGGACATGACTCTGTGTTATATAGATATCCTGGGACATTACTTTGTTATATAAATATCCTGGGACATTACTGTGTTATATAAATATCCTGGGACAGTACTGTGTTGTATAGATATCCAGGGACATTACTCTGTGTTATATATATATCCTGGGACATTACTGTGTTATATTTATCCTGGGACATTACTGAGTTATGTAGATAACTTGGGATGTAATTGTGTTATATAAATATCCTGGGACATTACTCTACGTTATATATATATCCTGTGACATTACCGTGTTATATTTATCCTGGGACCATACTGAGTTATGGAGATAACTTGGGACGTTACTAAGTTATATAAATATCCTGGGACATTACTCTGCGTTATATTGATATCCAGAGACATTACTGTGTTCGGTCGATATCCTGGGAAATTACTGACTTATGTAGATTTCCTGGGACATTACTGTAATGGACATTACTGTGTTATATAAATATCCTGGGACATTACAGTGTGATATAGATATCCTTGGGCATTACTGTGTTCGTAGATATCCTTGGGCATTACTGTGTTTTATAGATATCCTGGGACATTTCAGTGTTGTATAGATATACTGGGACATTACAGTGTTATACAAATATCCTGGGACATTTCTTTGTTATGTAGATATCCTGGGACATTACAGTGTGATATAGATATCCTTGGGCATTACTGTGTTCGTAGATATCTTGGGACATTACTGTGTTTTATAGATATCCTGGGACATTTCAGTGTGATATAGATATACTGGGACATTACTGTGTTATATAAATATCCTGGGACATTTCTGTGTTATGTAGATATCCTGGGACAGTACTGTGTTATGCAGATATCCTGGGACATTACTGTGTTATGTGGATAACCTGGGACATTACTGTGCTATATAAATACCCTGGGACATCACTGTGTTATATAGACATCCTGGGACATTACTGAATTATATAAATATCCTGGGACATTACTGAGTTATATAAATATCGTGGAACATTCCTGTGTTATATAGATATCCTGGGACATTATGGTGCTGTGTAGATATCCTGGGACATTGTGCATTATACAGATATTGTGCGACATTAGGCTGTGTTATTTAGATACTCTGGGATTTACTATGCGTTATATAGATATCCTGAGACACTGCTGTGTTATATAGATATCCTGAGACATTACTGAGTTATACAGATATCCTGGGACATTACTGTGTTATATAGATATCCTGGGACATTACAGTGTAATATAGATATCCTGGGACATTACAGTGTAATATAGATATCCTGGGACATTGTGCATTATACAGATATCGTGCGACATTAGGCTGTGTTGTTTAGATACTCTGGGATTTACTATGCGTTATATAGATATCCTGGGACACTGCTGTGTTATATAGATATCCTGGGACATTACTGAGTTATATAGATAACCTGGGACATTACTGAGTTAGTAGATATCCTGGGATATTACAGTGTAATATAGATATCCTGAGACATTACTGTGTTATATAGGTAACCTGGGACATTACTGAATTAGTAGATATCCTGGGACATTTCTGTGTTATGTAGATATCCTGGGACAGTACTGTACTATGTAGATATCCTGGGACATTACTGTGTCATGCAGATATCCTGGGACATTACTGTGTTATGCAGATATCCTGGGACATTACTGTGTTATGTGGATATCCTGGGACATTACTGTGTTATGTGATTAACCCGGGACATTACTGTGCTATATAAATACTGTGGGTCATTACTGAGTTTTATAAATATCCTGGGACATTACTGAGTTATATAAATATCGTGGAACATTCCTGTGTTATATAGATATCCTGCGACATTACTGTACGCTGTATATATCCTGGGACATTATTGAGTAATATAGATATCCTGGGACATTACTGAGTTATGTAGATAACTTGGGACATTCCTGTGTTATATAAATATCCTGGGACATTACTGTGTTATATAAATATCCTGGGACATTCCTGTGTTATATAAATATCCTGGGACATTACTGTGTTATATAAATATCCTGGGACATTACTGTGTTATATAAATATCCTGGGACATTACTGTGTTATATAAATATCCTGGGACATTACTCTGTGTTATGTAGATATCCTGGGACATTACTGTGTTATATTTATCCTGGGATATTACTGAGTTATGTGGATAATTTGGGACGTAACTGTGTTATATAAATATCCTGGGACATTACTCTGCGTTACATAAATATCCTGGGACATTACTCTGCGTTATATTGATATCCAGAGACATTACTGTGTTCGGTAGATATCCTGGGAAATTACTGACTTATGTAGATGTCCTGGGACATTACTGTAATGGACATTACTGTGTTATATAAATATCCTGGGACATTACAGTGTGATATAGATATCCTTGGGCATTACTGTGTTCGTAGATATCCTTGGGCATTACTGTGTTTTAAAGATATCCTGGGACATTTCAGTGTTGTATAGATATACTGGGACATTACAGTGTTATACAAATATCCTGGGACATTTCTGTGTTATGTAGATATCCTGGGACAGTACTGTACGCTGTATATATCCTGGGACATTATTGAGTAATATAGATATCCTGGGACATTACTGTGTAATGCAGATATCCTGGGACATTACTGTGTTATGTGATTAACCCGGGACATTACTGTGCTATATAAATACTGTGGGTCATTACTGAGTTTTATAAATATCCTGGGACATTACTGAGTTATATAAATATCGTGGAACATTCCTGTGTTATATAGATATCCTGCGACATTACTGTACGCTGTATATATCCTGGGACATTATTGAGTAATATAGATATCCTGGGACATTACTGAGTTATGTAGATAACTTGGGACATTCCTGTGTTATATAAATATCCTGGGACATTACTGTGTTATATAAATATCCTGGGACATTACTGTGTTATATAAATATCCTGGGACAGTACCGTGTTGTATAGATATCCAGGGACATTACTCTGTGTTATATAGATATCCTGGGACATCACTGTGTTATATAGACATCCTGGGACATTACTGAATTATATGAATATCCTGGGACATTACTGAGTTATATAAATATCCTGGAACATTACTGAGTTATATAAATATCCTGGGACATTACTGAGTTATCTAAATATCCTGGGACATTACTGAGTTATATAAATATCCTGGAACATTACTGAGTTATATAAATATCCTGGGACATTACTGAGTTACATAAATATCGTGGAACATTACTGAGTTATATAAATATCCTGGGACATTACTGAGTTATATAAATATCCTGGGACATTACTGAGTTATATAAATATCCTGGGACATTACTGAGTTATATAAATATCCTGGAACATTACTGAGTTATATAAATATCCTGGGACATTACTGAGTTATATAAATATCCTGGGACATTACTGAATTATATAAATATCCTGGGACATTACTGAGTTATATAAATATCCTGGAACATTACTGAGTTATATAAATATCCTGGGACATTACTGAGTTATATAAATATCCTGGAACATTACTGAGTTATATAAATATCCTGGGACATTACTGAGTTACATAAATATCGTGGAACATTACTGAGTTATATAAATATCCTGGGACATTACTGAGTTATATAAATATCCTGGGACATTACTGAGTTATATAAATATCCTGGGACATTACTGAGTTATATAAATATCCTGGAACATTACTGAGTTATATAAATATCCTGGGACATTACTGAGTTATATAAATATCCTGGAACATTACTGAGTTATATAAATATCCTGGGACATTACTGAGTTATATAAATATCCTGGAACATTACTGAGTTATATAAATATCCTGGGACATTACTGAGTTACATAAATATCGTGGAACATTCCTGTGTTATATAGATATCCTGGGACATTATGGTGCTGTGTAGATATCCTGGGACATTACAGTGTTATATCAATATCATAGAATCATAGAATCATAGAAGTTTACAACATGGAAACAGGCCCTTCGGCCCAACATGTCCATGTCGCCCAGTTTATACCACTAAGCTAGTCCCAATTGCCTGCACTTGGCCCATATCCCTCTACACCCATCTTACCCATGTAACTGTCCAAATGCTTTTTAAAAGACAAAATTGTACCCGCCTCTACTACTGCCTCTGGCAGCTCGTTCCAGACACTCACCACCCTTTGAGTGAAAAAATTGCCCCTCTGGACCCTTTTGTATCTCTCCCCTCTCACCTTAAATCTGTGCCCCCTCGTTATAGACTCCCCTACCTTTGGGAAAAGATTTTGACTATCGACCTTATCTATGCCCCTCATTATTTTATAGACTTCTATAAGATCACCCCTTAACCTCCTACTCTCCAGGGAAAAAAGTCCCAGTCTGTCTAACCTCTCCCTATAAGTCAAACCATCAAGTCCCGGTAGCATCCTAGTAAATCTTTTCTGCACTCTTTCTAGTTTAATAATATCCTTTCTATAATAGGGTGACCAGAACTGTACACAATATTCCAAGTGTGGCCTTACTAATGTCTTGTACAACTTCAACAAGACATCCCAACTCCTGTATTCAATGTTCTGACCAATGAAACCAAGCATGCCGAATGCCTTCTTCACCACCCTATCCACCTGTGACTCCACTTTCAAGGAGCTATGAACCTGTACTCCCAGATCTCTTTGTTCTATAACTCTCCCCAACGCCCTCCCCAACGCCCTACCATATCCTGGGACATTACTGTGTTAATTAGATATCATGGGACATTCCGTGATCTACAGATATCCTGGGACAATACATTGTGCTATGTAGATATCCTGGGACATTACATGTGTTACATATTTGTCCTGGGACATTACTGAGTTATGTAGATAACTTGGGACATCACTGTGTTATATAAATATCCTGGGACATTACTGTGTTATATAAATATCCTGGGACATTACTGTGTTATATAGATATTCTGGGACACTACTGTGTTACATAAATATCCTGGGACATTACTGTGTATTATAAATATCCTGGGACATTACTCTACGTTATATGGATATCCTGGGACATTACTGTGTTATACAAATATCCTGGGACATTACTCTGCGTTATATCGATATTCTGGGACATTACTGTGTTATATAAATATCCTGGGACATTACTCTGCGTTATATAGATATTCTGGGACATTACTGTGTTATATAAATATCCTGGGACATTACTCTGCATTATATAGATATTCTGGGACATTACTGTGTTATATAAATATCCCGGGACATTACTGTGTTATTTTAATATCCTTGGACATTACTCTGCGTTATATAGATATTCTGGGACATTACTGTGTTATATAAATATCCTGGGACATTACTCTGCGTTATATGGATATCCTGGGATATTACTGTGTTTTACACATATCCTGGGACATTACTGTGTTATATAAATATCCTGGGACATTACTCTGCATTAATTCGATATTCTGGGACATTACTGTGTTATATAAATATCCTGGAACTTAACTGTGTTTTATACTTATCCTGGGACATTACTGTGTTGTAAGAACATAATAACATAAGAAATTGGAGCAGGAGTAGGCCAATCGGCCCCTCGAGCCTGCTCCGCCATTCAATAAGATCATGGCTGATCTGATCCTAACCTCAAATCTAAAGAACACAAGAAGTAGGAGCAGGACCCGGCCACTCAGCCCCTGGGCCCACTCCGCCACCCACAGGGCCTTGACCGATCCGAACTCAGCTTCATGTCCAATTTCCTGCCCGCTCCCCGTAACCCCTAATTCCCTTTACTTGTAGGAAACTGTCTATTTCTGTTTTAAATTTATTTAATGATGTAGCTTCCACAGCTTCCTGGGGCAGCAAATTCCACAGACCTACTACCCTCTGAGTGAAGAAGTTTCTCCTCATCTCAGTTTTGAAAGAGCAGCCCCTTATTCTAAGATTATGCCCCCTAGTTCTAGTTTCACCCATCCTTGGGAACATCCTTACCGCATCCACCCGATCAATCCCCTTCACAATCTTATATGTTTCAATAAGATCGCCTCTCATTCTTCTGAACTCCAATGAGTAGAGTCCCAATCTACTCAACCTCTCCTCATATGTCCACCCCCTCATCCCCGGGATTAACCGAGTGAACCTTCTTTGTACTGCCTCGAGAGCAAGTATGTCTTTTCTTAAGTATGGACACCAAAACTGTATGCAGTATTCCAGGTGCGGTCTCTCACCAATACCTTATATAACTGCAGCAATACCTCCTTGTTTTTATATTCTATCCCCCTAGCAATAAAAGCCAACATTCCATTGGCCTTCTTGATCACCTGCTGCACCTGCATACTAACTTTTCGATTTTCTTGCACTAGGACCCCCAGATCCCTTTGTACTGCAGTACTTTCCAGTTTCTCGCCATTGAGATAATAACTTGCTCTCTGATTTTTCCTGCCAAAGTGCATAACCTCACATTTTCCAATATTGTATTGCATCTGCCAAATCTCCGCCCACTCACCCAGCCTGTATATATCCCCTTGTAGGTTTTTTATGTCCTCCTCACTCTCCACTTTCCCTCCCATCTTTGTATCATCTGCAAACTTTGATATGTTACACTCGGTCCCCTCCTCCAAATCGTTAATATAGATTGTAAAGAGTTGGGGACCCAGCACCGACCCCTGCGGAACACCACTGGCTACTGGTTGCCAGTCCAAGAATGAACCATTTATCCCAACTCTCTGCTTCCTGTTAGATAACCAATCCTCCACCCATGCCAGAATATTACCCCCAATCCAGTGATTCTTTATCTTGAGCAATAATCTTTTATGTGGCACCTTGTCGAATGCCTTCTGGAAGTCTAAATACACTACGTCCACTGGTTCCCCTTTATCCACCCTGTATGTTATATCCTCAAAGAACTCAAGCAAATTTGTCAGACATGACTTCCCCTTCATAAAGCCATGCTGACTTTGTCCTATTAAATTATGTTTATCTGAATGTTCTGTTACTGTCTCCTTAATAATAGACTCCAAAATTTTACCCACCACAGATATCAGGCTAACTGGTCTATAATTTCCAGCCTTCTGCCTACTACCCTTTTTAAATAAGGGTGTTACATTAGCAGTTTTCCAATCTGCCGGGACCTTTGCTGAGTCCAGAGAATTTTGGAAAGTTATTACCAAAGCATCCACAATCCCTACATATCCTGAGACATTACTGTGCGTTATATAGATATCCTGGGACATTAATGTGTGTTACATAGATATCCTGGGACATTACTGTGTTATATAGTTATCCTGGGACATTACTGTATTATATAGATATCCTGGGCCATTACGCTGTGTTATGCAGATATCCTGGGACATTTCAGTGCTATATGGATATCCTGCGACATTACCATGTGTTATATAAATATCCTGGGACATTACTGTGTTGTATAGATATCCTGGGTCATTACCAAGTTAAATAGATACCCTGGGACAATACTACATGTTATACAGATATCCTAGGACAATCCTGCTTTGTATAGATATCCTGGGACATTTCCATGTTATATAGACATTCCCGGATATTACCGTGTATTGTATGGAAAACCTGGGACAATAATGTGTTGTATAGATATCCTGTGACATTACAGTGTTATATAGATATCCTCGGACATTACTGTGTGATTTATAGATATTGCGGGACTTTACTGTGTTATATAGATTTATCCTGTGACATTTCATTGTTATATAGAAATTCTGTGACATTACAGTGTTATATAGATATCCTGGGACATTACTATGAGATGTAGATATCCTGGGACATTACTGTGGGATATTAATATCCTCGGACATTACCGTGAGATATATAGATATTGTGGGACTTTACTGTGTCATATAGATTTATCCTGGGACATTAACGTGTGTTCTATAGCGATCGCGAGATATTACTGTGTGTTGTAAAGATATCCTGGGACATTACAGCGTGTTTTATAGATATCCTGGGACATTATTGTGTGTTTTATGGACATCCTGGGACATTATTGTGTGTTTTATAGTGATCGTGAGATATTACTGTGTGTTAAATAGATATCCTGGGACATTACTGTGTATTACATAGAAATCCTGGGACTTTACTGTGTGTTATTTAGATATTGTGGGACATTACGCTGTGTTATGTAGATATCCTGTGACATTACTGTGTATTATATAGATATTGCGGGACTTTACTGTGTGTTATATGGAGATATCCTTGGATATTACTGTGTGTTAAATGATATGCTGAGACATTTCTGTGGGTTAAATTAAAATTGCAGGACTTTACTGTGTATTGTATAGATATCATGGGACATTACCCTGTTCTATAGATATCCTGGGATATTAATGTATGTTATATAGATATCCTGGGATATTACTGTGTGTTATATAGATATCCTGGGATATTAATGTGTGTTATATAGATATCCTGGGATATTAATGTGTGTTATATAGATATCCTGGGACATTACAGTGTAATATAGATATCCTGGGACATTACTGAGTTGGTAGATATCCTGGGACATTACAGTGTAATATAGATATCCTGGGATATTACTGTGTTGTACACATATCCTGGGACATTATTGTGTTATATAGATAGCCTAGGACATTACAGTGTTATATCAATATCCTGCGATATTACTGTGTTAGCAAATATCCTGGGACATTCCGTGATATACAGATATCGTGGGGCAATACATTGTGCTATGTAGATATCCTGGGACATTACTGTATTATATATTTGTCCTGGGACATTACTGTGTTATATAAATATCCTGGGACATTACTGTGCATTATATAGATATCCTGGGACATTACTCTGCGTTATATAGATATCCTGGGACATTACTGTGTTATATAAATATCCTGGGACATTACTCTGCGTTATATAGATATCCTGGGACATTACTCTGCATTATATAGATATCCTTGGACATTACTGTGTTATATAAATATCCTGGGACGTTACTGTGTATTATAAATATCCTGGGACATTACTCTGCGTTATATAGATATCCTGGGACATTACTCTGCATTATATGGATATCCTTGGACATTACTGTGTTATATAAATATCCTGGGACATTACTCTGCGTTATATCGATATTCTGGGACACTACTGTGTTAAATAAATATCCTGAGACATTACAGTGTTGTATAGATATCCTGGGACATTGCAGTGTTATATAGATATCCTGGAACATTACAGTGTTATATATTTATCCTGGAACATTACCGTCTATTATATAGCTATTGCAGGACTTTACTATGTGCTATATGGAGACATCCTTGGACATTACTGTGTTATTTAGATATTCTGGTACATTACTGTATTATATAGATATCCTTGGACATTACTGTATTATATAGATATTCTGGTATATTACTGTGTTATATAAATATCCTGGGACATTACTGTGTTATTTCGATATCCTGGGCCACTACTGTGATAAATAGATATCCTGGGACATTACTGTGTTATGTAGATATTCTGGTACATTACTATATTATATAGATATCCTGGGCCACTATAGATATCCTGGGACATTACTGTGTTAAATAAATATACTGGGACATTACCGTTTTATATAAATATCCTGGGACATTACTGTGTTAAATAGATATCCTGGGACATTACCGTGTGTTATATAGATATCCTGGGACATGACTGAGTTATATAAATATCCTGCGACATTACTGTGTTGTATAAATATCCTGGGACATTACTGTGTTAAATAGATATCCTGGGACATTACCGTGTGTTATATAGATATCCTGGGACATGACTGAGTTATATAAATATCCTGCGACATTACTGTGTTGTATAAATATCCTGGGACATTTCAGTGTTATGTAGATATCCTGGGACCTTATTGTGTTATGTAGATATCCTGGTTCATTTCCGTGATATATAGATATCCTGGGACATCACTGTGTTATATTGATATCCTGAGACATTACTGTAGTACATAGATATCCTGGGATAATACTGTCTGATGTAGATGTCCTGGGACATTTCTGTGTGATATAAATATCCTGGGACATCAACGTGTTGTAGTGATATTTTGGGATGTTACTGTGTTACATAGATATCCTGGGACAATACTGTCTGATGCAGAATGTCCTGGGACATTTCTGTCTATTATTTAGATATTGCCGTTTTGACTGTGTTATATGGAGATATCCTTCATCATTACTGTGTTATATTGAGATATCCTGGGACATTCTGTGTTATACAGATATCATGAGACACTACACTGTGTAATGTAGATATCCTGGGACATTACACTCTTTTTTGAACAAGGGTGTAACATTTGCAATTCTCCAGTCCTCTGGCACCACCCCCGTATCTACTGATGTTTGGAAGATTATGGCCAGTACCTCCGTAATTTCCTCCCTTACTTCCCTCAGCAACCCAGGATGCATCCCATCCGGACCGGGTGACTTATCTATTTTAAGTACAGCCAGCCTTTCAAGTACCTCTTCTTTATCAATATTTAGCCCATCCAGTATCTCAACTATATCTTCCTTTGCTGATGTAAGGAATCTTACAACACCAGGTTATAGTCCAACAGTTTTATTTGAAAATCACAAGCTTTCGGAGGCTTTCTCCTTCGACACTCACCTGACGAAGGAGAAAGCCTCCGAAAGCTTGTGATTTTCAAATAAAACTGTTGGACTATAACGTGGTGTTGTGAGATTCCTTACATTTGTTCACCCCAGTCCATCACCGGCATCTCCACATCATTACTTTACTGAGGCTCTGGCAACATCTTCTCCATGATAAAGTCATTTATCTCACTCAACTCATGTACCTGGGTATGAGGCAAATGTACCCGGGTGTCAAGGAGATTGTACCTAGGTGTGTGAGGGAGTATATCTGGGTACAAGGGAGTGTTTACACGCACGTGAGGATATTGTACCCGGGTGTGATTGAGATTGTACCCAGTTGTGAGGAAGATTGTACCCAGATGTGATGGAGAACTTACCCGGTTGTGTGGGAGTGTATACCCGGGTGTGAGGGAGAGTATATCTGAGTGTGAGGGAGAGTGTATACGGGTGTGAGAGAGAGTGTTCCTGCGTGTGAGGAAGTATACATCCAGTTGTGAGAGACTGTATACCCAGTTATGAGGGAGTGTATACCTGGATGTGAGGGAGTGTAACAAGGTGTGAGGCGAGAATGTACTCAAGTGTGAGAGAGGGTGTACCCGGGTGTCAGGGAGAGTGTACCCGGGTGTGAGGGAGTGTATACCCGGTTGTGAAGGAGAGTGTATCCGGGTGTGAGGGAGAGTGTACCCGGGTGTGAGGGAGAGTGTACCTGGGTGTGAGGGAGTGTATACTCAGTTGTGAGGGAGAGTGTACCTGGGTGTGAGGGAGTGTATTCAGGTGTGAGGCGAGAATGTACCCGGGTGTGAGAGAGAGTGTACCCGGGAGGGAGAGAGACTGTACCCGGGTCTGAGGGAGAGTATACCCGGGTGTGAGGTGAGTGTACCCGGGTGTGAGGGAGACTGTAACCGGGTGTAAGGGAGTGTATACCCAGGTGTAGAACCATAGAACCATAGAAAAGATACAGCACAGAAGGGGGCCATTCAGCCCATGTGTCTGCACCGGCTCGAAGAACAACCAGGTGTCCATTCTAATCCCACCTTCCAGTACCCGGTCCATAGCCCTGCAGCTTACAGCACTTTAGGTGCAGGTCCAGGTACTTTTTAAAAGAGGTGAGGGTCCCTGCCTCTACGCCTGCAAATTTGCCAATCATGCCCCCTACATTCCAGTCCAAATCATTAATATATACCACAAACAGCAAGGAACCCAACACTGAGCCCTGTGGCACACCACTGGAAACGGATTTCCATTCGCAAAGACATCCATCGACTTTTACCCTTTGTTTCCTGTTACTGAGCCAATTTTGGATCCAATTCGCCACATTTCCCTGTATCCCATGGGCTTTTACCTTTCTGACCAGTCTGCCATGTGGGACCTTGTCAAATGCCTTACTAAAATCCATGTAGACAACATCCACTGCACTACCCTCATCAATCCTCCTTGTCACTTCCTCAAAGAATTTAATCAAATTTGTAAGGCATGACCTTCCCTGAACAAATCCATGCTGACTATCCCTGATTAAATCATGCCTTTCCAAGTGACAGTTTATCCTATCTCTCAGTATTGATTCTAATAGTTTGCCCACCACCGAGGTAAGACTGACCGGCCTGTAATTGTTCGGCCTTTCCCTTGTACCCTTTTTTAAACAATGGTACTACGTTTGCAGTCTTCCAGTCCTCCGGTACCTCCCCTATATCTAGTGAGGATTGGAAAATGATCCTCAGAGCATCTGCTATTTCCTCCCTGGCTTCCTTCAATAGTCTAGGAAACAGTCCATCCGGCCCTGGTGACTTATCAACTTTCAAGGATTCCAGTCCCTCGAATACTTCCTCTCTTGTTATGTTTACCTTATCCAATATTTCACACCTCTCCTCTTTAACTACTACATCCGGATCATCCCTTTCCTTTGTGAATACAGAGACAAAATATTCATTTAAAACCCTACCCACATCCTCTGCTTCTACACACAAGTTACCCTTATCATCCCTGATAGGTCCCACCTTTTCCTTAGCTATCCTCTTGTTCTTAATGTACTGATAAAACATCTTTGGGTTTTCTTTAATCTTACTAGCTAATATTTTTTCATGCCCTCTCTTTGCTTTCCTTACTTCCTTTTTTACGTCATCCCTGTACTTTCTATACTCTTCTAGGCTTTCTGCAGTATTTAGTTTTCTGTGACAGTCATAAGCTTTCTTTTTCTGCTTTATCTTGTCCCGTATACTTCTAGACAACCAGGGGGCTCTAAATTTGGCAGTGCCACCCTTTTACTTTGAGGGGACGTGTCTGCATTGTACCCGTAGAATTTCACTTTTTAGTGCCTCCCACTGGTTTGCCACTGATTTCTCCTCAAGCAGTTGTGTCCAGTCCACTTCTGCCAAATCACCCCTTAGTTCTGTAAAATTTGCCTTCCCCCAATTTAAAACGTTTATTCCTGATTTAACTCTGTCCTTTTCCATAATAATGCTAAAACTAACTGAATTGTGGTCACTATCCCCAATATGGTCACCCACTGACACTTCACCCACTTGCCCATCTTCACTTCCCAGGACTAAATCTAGAATTGCATCCCCTCTTGTTGGGCTTGTCACGTACTGGCTAAAAAAGTTCTCCTGGACACCGATCAAGAATTTTGCACCCTCTGTGCCCCTCACACTGTTTGAATCCCAGTTGATGTCAGGGTAGTTGAAGTCCCCTACTATTATGGCCCTCTTATTTTTGCACTCAGAAATGTGCCTACATATTTGTTCTTCTATCTCTCTTTTACTATGTTGGGGAGTACGTTGAGAAGCCAGCCAGGGAACAGGCTATCTTAGATTGGGTATTGTACAATGAGAAGGGGTTAATTAATAATCTTATTGTGCGAGGTTCTTTAGGGAAGACTGACCATAACATGATAGAATTCTTCATTAAGATGGAAAGTGAAGTAGTCCAATCCGAAACTAGGGTCCTAAATCTGAACAAAGGAAACTATGAAGGTAAAAGGAGTGAGTTGGCTATGATGGATTGGGAAGCTTCATTGAAAGGCATGATGGTAGATAGGTAATGGCTAACATTTAAGGAACGAATGCATGAATTGCAACAATTATACATTCCTTTCTAGCACAAAAACACAAAAGGAAAAGCGGCCCAACTGTGGCTAACAAAAGAAATTAAGGATAGTATTAGATCCAAAGAGGAGTCACATAAAGTTTCCAGAAAAAGTAGCAAGCCAGAGGATTGGGAACAGTTTAGAATTCAGCAAAAAAGGACCAAGAGATTGATTAAGAGGGGAAAAATAAAGTTTTTTTTGGTTTTTTTATTCGTTCATGGGATGTGGGCATTGCTGGCGAGGCCAGCATTTATTGCCCATCCCTAATTGCCCTTGAGAAGGTGGTGGTGAGCCACCTTCTTGAACCGCTGCAGTCCGTGAGGTGAAGGTTCTCCCACAGTGCTGTTAGGAAGGGAGTTCCAGGATTTTCACCCAGCGACGATGAAGGAACGGCGATATATTTCCAAGTAGGGATGGTGTGTGATTTGGAGGGGAACGTGCAGGTGGTGTTGTTCCCGTGTACCTGCTGCTCTTGTCCTTCTAGGTGGTAGAGGTCGCAAGTTTGGGAGGTGCTGTCGAAGAAGCCTTGGCGAGTTGCTGCAGTGCATCCTGTGGATGGTACACACTGCAGCCACGGTGCACCGGTGGTGATGGGAGTATGAGAGTAAACTTGCAAGGAACATAAAAGTGGATTGTAAAAGCTTCTACAAGTATCTAAAGAGAAAAAGATTAGTGAAGACAAATGTAGGAACAGTCAGAAACGGGAGAATTTATAATGGGGAACAAGGAAATGGCAGAGCAATTAAACAAATACTTTGGTTCTGTCTTCACAGAAGAGGACACAAATAACTTCCCAGAAATGCTAGGGAACCAAGGGACTAGTGAGAAGGAGGAATTAAAGGAAATTAGTTTCAGTAAAAAAAATAGTGCTGGAGAAATTAATGGGACTGAAAGCCATTAAATCCCCAGGGCCTGATAATCTGCATCCCAGAATACTAAAAGAGGTAGCCATGGAAATAGTGGATGCATTAGTTGTCATCTTCCAAAATTCTATAGATTATGGAACAGTTCCTGCAGATTGGAGGGTGGCAAATGTAACCCCACTATTTATAAAAGGAGGGAGAAAACAGGGAACTACAGACCGGTTAGCTTAACATCAGTAGTAGGGAAAATGCTAGAGTCTATTATAAAGGATGTGATAACAGGAGACTTAGAAAATATCAGCAGGATTCGACAAAGTCAACATGGATTTATGAAAGGGAAATCATGTTTGACAAACCTACTGGAGTTTTTTGAGGATGTAATTGGTAGAATAGATAAGGGAGAACCAGTGGATGTGGTTTATTTGGATTTTCAGAAGGCCTTTGATAAAGTCCCACATAAGAGGTTAGTGTGCAAAATTAAAGCACATGGGATTGGGGGTAATATATTGGCATGGATTGAGAATTGGTTAACAGACAGGAAACAGAGAGTAGGAATAAATGGGTCTTTTTCGGGGTGTCAGGCGGTGACTAGTGGGGTACCGCAGGGATCAGTGCTTGGGCCCCAGCTATTCACAAGATATATCAATGATTTGGATGAGGGAACCAAATGTAATATTTCTAAGTTTGCTGACGACACAAAACTAGGTGGGATCGTGAGTTGTGAGGAGGATGCAAAGCTGCTTCAAGGCGATTTAGACAAGTTGAGTGAGTGGGCAAATACATGGCAGATGCAGTATAATGTGGATAAATGTGAAGTTATCCACTTCGGAAGGAAAAACAGAAAGGCAGAGTATTATTTAAATGGTAATAGATTGGGAAATGTTGATGTACAAGGGGACCTGGGTGTCCTTATACACCAGTCACTGAAAGCGAGCATTTAGGTGCAACAAGCAGTTAGGAAGGCAAATGGTATGTTGGCCTTCATTGCAAGAGGATTTGAGTACAGGAGCAAGGATGTCTTACTGCAGTTGTACAGGGCCTTGGTGAGACCACACCTGGAGTATTGTGTGCAGTTTTGGTCTCCTTACCTAAGAAAGGATATACTTGCCATAGAGGGAGTGCAGTGAAGGTTCACCAGACTGATTCCTGGGATGGCAGGACTGTCATATGAGGAGAGATTGGGTCGACTCGGCCTGTATTCACTCGAGTTTAGAAGAATGAGAGGGGATCTCATTGAAACATATAAAATTCTGACAGGGCTAGACAGACTGGATGCAGGGAGGATGTTTCCCCTGGCTGGGGGGGTCCAGAACGAGGGTTCACAGTCTCAGGATATGGGGTAGGACATTTAGGACTGAGATGAGAGGAAATTTCCTCACTCAGAGGGTGGTGAACCTGTGGAATTCTCTACCACAGGAGGCTGTGGAAGCCAAGTCACTGAATATATTTAAGAAGGAGCTGGATAGATTTCTAGACACAAAAGGCATCAAGGGGTATGGGGAGAGAGCGGGAATATGGTATTGAGATAGAGGATCAGCCATGATCATATTGAATGGCGGAGCAGGCTCGAAGGGCCGAATGGCCTACTCCTGCTCCTATTTTCTATGTTTCTATGTGTGAGGGAGTGTATCCAGGTGTGAGGGAGTGTATCCAGGTGTGAGGCTAGAATGTAGTGTGTGAGAGAGAGTGTTACCCAGGTGTTAGGGAGTGTATTCCCGGGTATTAGGAAGAGTATTACCCAGGTGTGAGAGAGAGTGTACCCATGGGTGAGGAGAGTATACCCGGGTTTGAGGGCAAGTGTACCCAGGTGTGAGGGTGTGTATACCTGGGGGTGAGGGAGATTGTATCCGGGTCTGAGGGAGAGTATACCCAGGTGTTGGGAGATGTATAGCCGGGTGTTAGGGAGATTGTACCCACGTGTGAGGGTGTGTATACCCGGTTGTGAGACAGAGTGTACCCGGGTGTGAGAGTGTACCTGGGTGTGAGGGAGTGTATACCTGGGTGTGAGGGAGTGTATAACCGGATGTGAGGGTGATTGTACCCGGGTGTGAGGAACATGTACCCGAGTGTGAGGGACAGCGTACCCGGGTGTGAGGAGATTGCAGCAGGGTGTGAGGCAAGTGTACCCGGGTGTGAGGCGAGTGTACCCGGGTGTGAGGAGATTGTAGCAGGGTGTGAGGCGAGTGTACCCGGGTGTGAGGCGAGTGTACCTGGGTGTGAGGCGAGTGTACCTGGGTGTGAGGCGAGTGTACCTGGGTGTGAGGCGAGTGTACCTGGGTGTCTGGAAGACTGTACCCGGGTGTGAGGAGTTTGTACCCAGGAATGAGGGACAGTATATCCGGATGTGCGGCAAGTGTACCCGGGTATAAGGCGAATGTACTCGGGAGTCAAGGAGATTGTGCCTAGGAGAATGTGTCCAGGTGTGTGGGAGAGTGTACCCAGGTACGAGGGAGTGTTTACCCGGGTGCGAGGAAATTGTACCCAGGTGTGAGGGAGAGTGTACCTGAGTGTGAGGGAGAGTGTATACCTGAGTGTGAGGGAGAGTACCCAGGAGTGAGAGTGTACCCAGTTGTGAGGAAGTGTATACCCGTCTGTGAGAGAGTGTATACCCAGTTGTGAGGGAGTGTATACCCAGTTATGAGGTCGTGTATACCTGGGTGTGAGGGAGTGTATCCGGGTGTGAGGTGAGAATGTACCCAGGTGTGAGAGTGCACCCAGGTGTGAGGAAGTGTATACCCAGGTGTGAGGAAGTGTATACCCAGGTGTGAGGGAGAGTGTACCCGGGTGTGAGGGAGTATATACCTGAGTGTGAAGGAGAGTGTACCCGGGTGTGAAAGTGTACCCATTGTGAGGGAGTGTATACCTGTCTGTGATGGAGTGTATACCCAGTTGTGAGGGAGTGTATACAGGTTATGAGGGAGTATATACCCAGTTATGAAGCAGTGTATAACTGGGTGCAAGGAAGTGTATACCAGGGGTGAGGAAGTGTATACCCGGGTGTGAGGGGGTGTATACCTGGTAGTGAGGGAGAGTGTACCCAGGTGTGAGGGAGATTATACCCGGGTATGAGGGAGTGTATACCTGGTTGTGAGGGAGAGTGTACCCAGGTGTGAGGGAGATTATACCCGGGTATGAGGGAGTGTATACCTGGGTGTGAGGGAGTGTGTACCCGGGTGTGAGGGAGATTATACCCGGGTATGAGGGAGTGTATACCCGGGTGTGAGGGAGTGTCTACCCGGGTGTGAGGGAGATTATACCCGGGTATGAGGGAGTGTATACCCGGGTGTGAGGGAGAGTATTCCCGGGTGTGAGGGAGATTATACCCGGGTGTGAGGGAGATTATACCTGGGTGTGAGGGAGTGTATACCCGGGTGTGAGGGGGTGTATACCCGGGTGTGAGGGGGTGTATACCCGGGTGTGAGGGAGATTGTGCCCGGGTGTTGAGGAGTGTATACCCGGGTGTGAGGGTGTGTGTACCCAGGTATGAGGGAGATTGTACCCGGGTGTGAGGGAGAGCATTCACGGGTGTGAGGGAGTGTATACCCTGGTGTGAGGGGGTGTATACCCGGGTGTGAGGGGGATTGTACCCGGGTGTGAGGGAGTGTATTCCCGGGTGTGAAGAAGCGCATACCCGGGTGTGAGGGGATGTATACCCGGGTGTGAGGGAGTGTGTACCCGGGTGTGAGCGGGTGTATACCCGGGTGTGAGGGAGTGTATACCCGGGTGTGAGGGAGTGTGTACCCGGGTGTGAGGGAGTGTATACCCGGGTGTGAGGGGGTGTATACCCGGGTGTGAGAGGGTGTATACCCGGGAGGTGAGGGAGAGTGTACTCGGGTGTGGGGGAGATTGTACTCGGGTGCGGGTGAGTGTATACCCGGGTGTGAGGGAGATTGTACCCGGGTGTGAGGGAGAGTATACCCGGGTGTGAGGGAGATTGTACCAGGTGTGAGGGGGTGTATACCCGGGTGTGAGGGAGTGTATACCCGGGTGTGAGGGAGTGTATACCCGGGTGTGAGGGAGTGTATACCCGGGTGTGAGGGAGTGTGTACCCGGGTGTGAGGGGGTGTATACCCGGGTGTGAGAGGGTGTATACCCGGGAGGTGAGGGAGAGTGTACTCGGGTGTGGGGGAGATTGTACTCGGGTGCGGGTGAGTGTATACCCGGTGTGAGGGAGATTGTACCCAGTTGTGAGGGAGTGTATACCCGGGTGTGAGGGAGATTGTATCCGGGTGTTGGGGAGAGTATACCCGGGTGTGAGGGAGAGTATACCCGGGTGTGAGGGAGATTGTACCAGGTGTGAGGGAGTGTATACCCGGGTGTGAGGGAGTGTAGACCCAGGTGTGAGGGAGATTGTACCCATATGTGAGGGAGTGTATACCCGGGTGTGAGGGAGTGAATACTCGGGTGTGAGGGAGTGTATACTCGGGTGTCAGGGAGAGTATACCCGGATGTAAGGGAGTGTATACTCGGGTGTCAGGGAGAGTATACCCGGGTGTGAGGGAGATTGTACCAGGTGTGAGGGAGTGTATACCCGGGTGTGAGGGAGTGTATACCCAGGTGTGAGGGAGATTGTACCCATATGTGAGGGAGTGTATACCCGGGTGTGAGGGTGTGTGTACCCAGGTATGAGGGAGATTGTACCCGGGTGTGAGGGAGAGCATTCACGGGTGTGAGGGAGTGTATACCCTGGTGTGAGGGGGTGTATACCCGGGTGTAAGGGGGATTGTACCCGGGTGTGAGGGAGTGTATTCCCGGGTGTGAGGGAGTGTAGACCCGGGTGTGAAGAAGCGCATACCCGGGTGTGAGGGGATGTATACCCGGGTGTGAGGGAGTGTGTACCTGGGTGTGAGGGGGTGTATACCCGGGTGTGAGGGAGATTGTATCCGGGTGTTGGGGAGAGTATACCCGGGTGTGAGGGGGTGTATACCCGGGTGTGAGGGAGATTGTACCAGGTGTGAGGGAGTGTATACCCGGGTGTGAGGGAGATTGTATCCAGGTGTTGGGGAGAGTATACCCGGGTGTGAGGGGGTGTATACCCGGGTGTGAGGGAGATTGTACCAGGTGTGAGGGAGTGTATACCCGGGTGTGAGGGAGTGTAGACCCAGGTGTGAGGGAGATTGTACCCATATGTGAGGGAGTGTATACCCGGGTGTGAGGGAGTGAATACCCGGGTGTGAGGGAGTGTATACTCGGGTGTCAGGGAGAGTATACCCGGATGTGAGGGAGTGTATACTCGGGTGTCAGGGAGAGTACACCCGGGTGTGAGGGAGAGTATACCCGGGTGTGAGGGAGATTGTACCAGGTGTGAGGGAGTGTATACCCGGGTGTGAGGGAGTGTATACCCAGGTGTGAGGGAGATTGTACCCATATGTGAGGGAGTGTATACCCGGGTGTGAGGGGGTGAATACCCGGGTGTGAGGGAGTGTATACTCGGGTGTCAGGGAAAGTATACCCGGATGTGAGGGAGAGTATTCCCGGGTGTGAGGGAGTGAATACCCGGGTGTGAGGGAGATTGTATCCGGGTGTGAGGGAGAGTATACCCGGGTGTGAGGGAATGTATACCCGGGTGTGAGGGAGTGTATACCCGGGTGTGAGGGAATGTATACCCGGGTGTGAGTGAGTGTATACCCGGGTGTGAGGGAGTGTAGACCCGGGTGTGAGGGAATGTATACCCGGGTGTGAGGGAGTGTATACCCGGGTGTGAGGGAGAGTATACCCGGGTGTGAGGGAATGTATACCCGGGTGTGAGGGAGTGTATACCCGGGTGTGAGGGAGTGTAGACCCGGGTGTGAAGAAGCGCATACCCGGGTGTGAGGGAGTGTATACCCGGGTGTGAGGGAGTGTGTACCCGGGTGTGAGAGGGTGTATACCCGGGAGGTGAGGGAGAGTGTACTCGGGTGTGGGAGAGATTGCACTCGGGTGCGGGGGAGTGTATACCCGGGTGTGAAGGAGATTGTATCCGGGTGTTGGGGAGAGTATACCCGGGTGTGAGGGAGTGTATACCCAGGTGTGAGGGAGATTGTACCCATATGTGAGGGAGTGTATACCCGGGTGTGAGGGAGTCAATACCCAGGTGTGAGGGAGTGTATACTCGGGTGTCAGGGAGAGTATACCCGGATGTGAGGGAGAGTATTCCCGGGTGTGAGGGAGTGAATACCCGGGTGTGAGGGAGATTGTACACGGGTGTGAGGGAGTGTATACCTGGGTGTGAGGGAGTGTATACCTGGGTATGAGGGAGATTGTACCCATGTGTGAGGGAGTGTATACCCTGGTGTGAGGGAGTGTATTCCCGGGTACAATCCCCCTCACACCCGGGTATACTCTGCTTTTTAAGAAAGGAGAGAGAGGGAAACCAGGGAATTATAGACCAGTTAGCCGAACATCTGTTGTGGGGAAAATGCTGGAGTCTATAATGAAGGATAGGGTGACTGAACACCTCGAGAATTTTCAGTTAATCAGAGAGAGCCAGCATGGATTTGTGAAAGGTAGGTCGTGCCTGACAAACCTGATTGAATTTTTTGAAGAGGTGACTAAAGTAATGGACAGGGGAATGTCAATGGATGTTATTTATATGGACTTCCAGAAGGCATTTGATAAGATCCCACATAAGAGACTGTTAGCTAAGATAGAAGCCCATGGAATCGAGGGAAAAGTACAGACTTGGTTAGGATGTTGGCTGAGCGAAAGGCGACAGAGAGTAGGGATAATGGGAAGGTACTCACATTGGCAGGATGTGACTAGTGGAGTCCCGCAGGGATCTGTCTTGGGGCCTCAATTATTCACAATATTTATTAACGACTTAGATGAAGGCATAGAAAGTCTCATATCTAAGTTTGCCAATGACACACAGATTGGTGGCATTGTAAGCAGTGTAGATGAAAACATAAAATTACAAAGCGATATTGATAGATTAGGTGAATGGGCAAAACTGTGGCAAATGGAATTCAATGGAGACAAATGTGAGGTCATCCACTTTGGATCAAAAAAGGATAGAACAGGGTACTTTCTAAATGGTAAAAAGTTAAAAACAGTGGATGTCCAAAGGGACTTAGGGGTTCAGGTACATAGATCATTGAAGTGTCATGAACAGGTGCAGAAAATAATTAATAAGGCTAATGGAATGCTGGCCTTTATATCTAGAGGACTGGAGTACAAGGGGGCAGAAGTTATGCTGCAGCTATACAAAATCCTGGTTAGACCGCACCTGGAGTACTGTGAGCAGTTCTGGGCACCGCACCTTCGGAAGGACATATTGGCCTTGGAGGGAGTGCAGCGTAGGTTTACTAGAATGATATCCGGACTTCAAGGGTTAAGTTACGAGGAGAGATTACACAAATTGGGGTTGTATTCTCTGGAGTTTCGAAGGTTAAGGGGTGATCTGATTGAAGTTTATAAGATATTAAGGGGAACAGATAGGGTGGATAGAGAGAAACTATTTCCGCTGGTTGGGGATTCTCGGAGTAGGGGTCACAGTCTAAAAATTAGAGCCAGACCTTTCAGGAGTGAGATTAGAAAACATTTCTACACACAAAGGGTTGTAGAAGTTTGGAACTCTCTTCCGCAAACGGCAATTGATACTAGCTCAATTGCTAAATTTAAATCTGAGATAGATAGCTTTTTGGCAACCAAAGGTATTAAGGGATATGGGCCAAAGGCGGGTATATGGAGTTAGATCACAGATCAGCCATGATCTTATCAAATGGCGGAGCAGGCACGAGGGGCTGAATGGCCTACTCCTGTTCCTATGTTCCTGTGTTCCTATGGTTGTGAGGGAGTGTATACCCGGGTGTGAGGGAGGGTATACCCGGGTGTGAGGGAGTGTATACCCGAGTGTGAGGGGGTGTATACCCGGGTGTGAGGGAGTGTATACCCGAGTGTGAGGGGGTGTATACCCGGGAGTGAGGGGGTGTATACTCGGTTGTGATGGGGTGTATACCCGGGTGTGCGGGAGTGTATACCCGGGTGTGAGGGGATGTATACCCGGGTGTGAGGGAATGTATACCCGGGTGTGAGGGAGTGTATACCCGGGTGTGAGGGGATATATACCCGGGTGTGCGGGAGTGTATACCCGGGTGTGAGGGGATATATACCCGGGTGTGAGGGGGTGTATACCTGGGTGTGAGATGGGGTATTCCCAGCTGTGAGACGATTGTACCCGGGTGTGAAGGAATGTATACCTGGGTGTGAGGCATGTATACTCGGGTGTGAGGGGGTGTATACCCGGGTGTGAGGAGGATTGTACCCGGGTGTGAGGGAGTGTGTACCCGGGTGTGAGGAGTTGTATACCCGGGTGTGAGGGCGTGTATACCCGGGTGTGAGGGGGTGTATACCCGGGTGTGAGGGGATGTATACCCGGGTGTGAGGAGGTGTATACCCGGGTGTGAGGGCGTGTATACCCGGGTGTGTGGGAGTGTATACCCGGGTGTGAGGGAGTGTATAACCGGGTGTGAGGGAGTGTATACCCGGGTGTGAGGGGGTGTATACCCGGGTGTGAGGGAGTGTATACCCGGGTGTGAGGGAGTGTATACCCGGGTGTGAGGGGGTGTATACCCGGGTGTGAGGGAGTGTATACCCGGGTGTGAGGGGATGTATACCCGGGTGTGAGGGGGTGTATACCCGGGTGTGAGGGGGTGTATACCCGGGTGTGAGGGAGTGTATACCCGGGTGTGAGGGAGTGTATACCCGGGTGTGAGGGAGTGTATACCCGGGTGTGAGGGGATGTATACCCGGGTGTGAGGGAGTGTATACCCGGGTGTGAGCGGGTCTATACCCAGGTGTGAGCGGGTGTATACCCGGGTGTGAGGGAGTGTATACCCGGGTGTGAGGGGATGTATACCCGAGTGTGAGGGAGTGTATACCCGGGTGTGAGCGGGTGTATACCCGGGTGTGAGGAGGTGTATACCCGGGTGTGAGGGGATGTATACCCGAGTGTGAGGGAGTGTATACCCGGGTGTGAGCGGGTGTATACCCGGGTGTGAGGGGGTGTATACCCGGGTGTGAGGGGATGTATACCCGAGTGTGAGGGAGTGTATACCCGGGTGTGAGGGGGTGTATACCGGGTGTGAGGGTTATATACCCGGGTGTGAGGGTTATATACCCGAGTGTGAGGGGGTGTATACCCGGGTGTGAGGGAGTGTATACCCGGGTGTGAGGGGGTGTATACCCGAGTGTGAGGGAGTGTATACCCGGGTGTGAGGGAGTGTATACCCGGGTGTGAGGGAGTGTATACCCGGGTGTGAGGGAGTGTATACCCGGGTGTGAGGGAGTGTATACCCGGGTGTGAGGGGGTGTATACCCGGGTGTGAGGGGGTGTATACCCGGGTGTGAGGGGGTATATACCCGGGTGTGAGGGGGTGTATACCCGGGTGTGAGGGGGTGTATACCCGGGTGTGAGGGGGTATATACCCGGGTGTGAGGGGGTGTATACCCGGGTGTGAGGGGGTGTATACCCGGGTGTGAGGGGGTGTATACCCGGGTGTGAGGGGTATATACCCGGGTGTGAGGGAGTGTATACCCAGGTGTGAGGGGGTGTATACCCGGGTGTGCGGGAGTGTATACCCGGGTGTGAGGGGGTGTATACCCGGGTGTGAGGGGGTGTATACCCGGGTGTGAGGGAGTGTATACCCGGGTGTGAGGGGGTGTATACCCGGGTGTGAGGGAGTGTATACCCGGGTGTGAGGGAGTGTATACCCGGGTGTGAGGGGGTGTATACCCGGGTGTGAGGGGGTGTATACCCGGGTGTGAGGGAGTGTATATCCGGGTGTGAGGGGGTGTATACCCGGGTGTGAGGGGGTGTATACCCGGGTGTGAGGGGGTGTATACCCGGGTGTGAGGGGGTGTATACCCGGGTGTGAGGGAGTGTATACCCGGGTGTGAGGGGGTGTATACCCGGGTGTGAGGGGGTGTATACCCGGGTGTGAGGGGGTGTATGCCCGGGTGTGAGGGTGATTCCGGACCCTGGCGTTTACCTGGGTTTCTGACAGGCTCAGACTGCTCGCCAGCTGCTTCCTCTCCGCTCCCACCACGTAGTGATTCTTCTCGAACGCTTTCTCCAGCCTGAGGAGCTGGGACGGGGAGAAGGCGGTTCGGATCCGCTTGGGTTTCCTGGCGAAGGGGCCGTGCAATAACATGGTCTCATGGGCAGCGTCAGTCCCTGCCGGAGAGAGTGGGACACAGGGCGAGTCAAAGAGTGCCGCTCCGAACCGCGCCGCATTTCACTGCAATCCGATGGAATCACTTAGTCTGCAGGATCGTTAATGTTTACACGGAATGTCACAAACTCCGCTCGCTGCAGCCCCGCTTTTTTCTTTTTCTATTTCTTTCTCTGTTTTTTCTCCCCTCTTTTTTGAATTTCTTCTTTCTCTGTTCTCTCTTTGTCTCTCTTTTTATTTCTCGTTATTTTCCCTTCTATCCATCTTTCTCACTCCTTTTTCTTCCTCTCTTTTTACCCTCTCGTTCTTTCCGTTTTCTCTTTTTTTTCTTAATCTCTTTACTTTTCTATTTATTTTTCTTTCTGTCACTCGCTTTTTCTTCCTCTCTTTTTATGTTCTCATTCTTTCTCCTCTTTCATTGTATTCTCTTTTCTTTGCTTCTCATTCTTTTCCCCTCTTGATCTTTTTTTTCTTTCACTAATTTTCCTCTCTCTTTTTAACCTCTCGCTCTCTTTCGTTTTCCTTTCTTCCTTAACTCTCGGACCGGTCGCTTTTTATCCGCAAAAAAACACGGAACGCAAAGTAAACTATCGAAGTTCCCTTTAAACGATGTTTAAGCTTTAACCTGAAAGTACCTTAACTAAAACCTCCCTTCACCCCGCTCAGACCGTCACATCGAGCGAGTTTGGGTTAGTTTTGAGAAGCCTCTCCCGGCAGGTTTAGAGTCTGGTTATTAATCTGGGATATTTGGAGGGGAGCCGGGACCTCACCACAAACCGATAGGCTGGCGCAAAAAACAGGAGAACCCATCTATAAAACAAATAATTTCATCATGTACAATATTAGAAGACACCCAATAGTATGTAAAAGTCGGTACTTTTGTCTGTGGGTAGATAGGCAGTAAGGGAATCGGGTGATATGGGGATTGGGTGGGAGAGTGGCATTGAGGTACAAAATCAACGCAACTCTTTCAAAAAGTACCTGGACCTGCACCTGAAGTGCTGTAAACTGCGGGGCTACCGACCAGAATGGGCACCTGCTTGTTCTTCCAGCCAGCCCGGACACGACGGGCCGAATGGCCCCCTTCTGTGCTGTATCTTTTCTATGGTTCTACGGTTCTATCAGCCATCGAATGGTGGAGCAGGCTCGAGGGGCCGAATGGCCTCCCCCCTGCTCCTATTCTTCGATAGTGAGAGACATTCCTGTGTGTCCTTGGTGAGATATTAGCCTCTCGGTGAAACTATGAGGCAGGTCGCTCCTGTCCCGTTTAAAAAGTCTTACCGCCGGCCCACTAGTGAGAACACGTTCACACCGGGGGGGGGGGGGCTTGGATTTGCTGCTTCCCATAAACCAGGGCAATCTTGACTTACAAAGATCGTGGCAGCAAATTGGGTACATTGTGAGGGGAGCTCTGACTCTGGGGGGCAGTTCACTGGCTCATTCCCCCTGTGGGAACTTCCACTCGGATAGAAAGTTCAGTCGAGGTAAATTCTCTCCCTTTTCCCCCCTCGCTCCCGAGTAACCCGCCCTGACACAACAATTTCAGCAATCTAACCACTGATGTTCGCTGTCCTTCAACAGACATAGCCCAGAGCCAAGGCAGAGAATTTAATCTCCCTTTTCTCTCTAAGAATGAGAAGCTTTAATGGTCTGGCCATTTTCTCTCCGCCTGTCTCTCATATTTGCAACTATTTCAAAAAAAAAATCCTTTAATGATCGGGGTATCAGCGCACAAACTGGATCTCTCCCTTCAACAGGGCGAATTTTGGTGAAATGTTTATTTAAAATGAGATTCACTGGCAGGTCTGGTAACTGCCCAAAGCATTTTCTTATCTGACACTCCCGCCTGCAATTATTACCTATTTTCTCTCTCGCTTTCTCTTTCTGTCTTCCTCCTCCTCTCACTCTCCCATTCTTTTCTTTTGATTTCAGTCTTTTCCTTTCTCTCTCTTTCGTTCTTGTGATTTTCTCGCCCTCTCTATTACTCGGTCCCTCGCTCTCATTCCTCTTTTACTCTCTCTCAATCCTTCTCCCTCCCTCTATCACCCTCCCTCACCCACTCCCAATCACTCTCTCACTTTCTCTTTCTCACTCCCTTGTTCTCTCACTCTCTATCATTCTCTCACTTTCTCTTTCTCACTCCCTTGTTCTCTCATTCACTCCCTATCACTCTCACTTTCTCTTTCTCACTCCCTTGTTCTCTCATTCACTCCCTATCACTCTCACTTTCTCTTTCTCACTCCCTTGTTCTCTCATTCACTCCTTATCACTCTCTTACTTTCTCTTTCTCACTCCCTTGTTCTCTCACTCTCTATCATTCTCTCACTTTCTCTTTCTCACTCCCTTGTTCTCTCATTCACTCCCTATCACTCTCACTTTCTCTTTCTCACTCCCTTGTTCTCTCATTCACTCCCTATCACTCTCACTTTCTCTTTCTCACTCCCTTGTTCTCTCATTCACTCCTTATCACTCTCTCACTTTCTCTTTCTCACTCCCTTGTTCTCTCACTCCCTATCACTCTCTCACTTTCTCTTTCTCACTCCCTTGTTCTCTCATTCACTCCCTATCACTCTCACTTTCTCTTTCTCACTCCCTTGTTCTCTCATTCACTCCCTATCACTCTCACTTTCTCTTTCTCACTCCCTTGTTCTCTCATTCACTCCCTATCACTCTCACTTTCTCTTTCTCACTCCCTCGTTCTCTCACTCCCTATCACTCTCTCACTTTCTCTTTCTCACTCCCTTTCTCCCTCTCCGTCTATCACACCCTCGCGCTCTCTCCCTTACTTCCTCTTTCTCACTCTTTGTCACTCTCACCCTCACTTTCTCTTTCTCGCTCTCTCTATCACACCCTCGCTCTCTCTTCCTTACTTCCTCACTCTCTTTCTCCCTCTCTATCATTCTCTCCCCATCACTTTCTCTCCCCTCACTTTCTCTTTCTCCTTCTCCATCTCTATCACGCCCTCGCTCTTTCCCTCACACCCTTTCTCTCTCTCTTTCATGAACACCAAACATTTGAGGAATTGCCTACTCTCGCTCGTTTTATATCGGAATGACTCATAAACCTTTTTAGGGGATGGGGTGCGAAACATCCCAGAGGTTAAAAAGGACTATTCTTTTCTCAATTAACTATATATATATATTAATTCTCACATTCAAATCACCTAAAGGACAGACCATGGGTTTACATCACTCTCTCCGTTTCTCAGAAATATATCCAACCTCCATAGAATCATAGAATCATAGAAGTTTACAACATGGAAACAGGCCCTTCGGCCCAACATGTCCATGTCGCCCAGTTTATACCACTAAGCTAGTCCCAATTGCCTGCACTTGGCCCATATCCCTCTATACCCATCTTACCCATGTAACTGTCCAAATGCTTTTTAAAAGACAAAATTGTACCCGCCTCTACTACTGCCTCTGGCAGCTCGTTCCAGACACTCACCACCCTTTGAGTGAAAAAATTGCCCCTCTGGACCCTTTTGTATCTCTCCCCTCTCACCTTAAATCTATGCCCCCTCCCATTCATTATTGTAAAGTAGATTTTATAGGTAACTAATGTTAAAAGTTAAGAGCGAGCCTCCGCTAACTTCGACCTGACAAAGAATAACTTTAAACATGTATTAAATGATTAATTGTTTTATTTACTTTTTATGCTATTTTTTTGTGGGGGGAGGTTACAAATAAAGCAGACAATTTTAATCAATGGCGTTTTGCGGATTGCTGATATTAATTGTACTCATTCCGCAAACCACCGGCCCGGCCTCGCTCAGAACCTGTGCATTGTAACAAACGAACCGAGCTCACAAAACCGGCCGTGAGAAATCAAAATCCCATCCCTGTCATTTTACTGTCACACACTGAGTGAGTCGAAATTGAACGGGACTGAAATCGACTTGTTTTTTTTTAAAATAACGTGTTGTAATGTTTTATTTTTAATGTTTTATGATTAAAAAATGCAACGGGCATAATAATGCAGCAAGATTGCTCGTTTTGTTGTGATAATTCTCAATGTAGAGGATGGAGGGACAGGTTTTATTTTACTCCTGTTATTGCCGTCATCGCCCGCATCGATTGTAAGAAATACAGACAAGGGCCAGCAAACCCGTCCCTCGGCCCTTCCCTCTCTCCAAATCATGATATCCGCCGGTATTAATAGGCCAGTTTTAATGACTAGTGATAACATTGATGTAATATATATAGTCCCTATCCCCTACAGTGTGAGGATTTCTCCATTTCCAGTTTATCCAGAAAATTTATATCATGTTTCACTCAAAAGCAGATACTTTGCCCAAAATGTTAGCAGTTCATATACTGTAAAATATCATAGGAACAAGAGACCATTCAGCCCCTCGAGACTGTTCCTCCATTTAATTAGATAATGACTGATCTGTATCTTAACTCCATTTAACTACCTTTCCTCCACATCCCTTACCCAACAAAAAACTATCCATCGCAGTCTTAAAATTTTCAATTGACCCCCAGCATCCGCAGCCTTTTTGGGGGGAGAGAGTTCCAGATTTCCACTCCCCTTTGTGTGAAGAAGCGTTTCCTGATTTCCCCCCTGAACGGCCTGGCTCTAATTTTAAGATTGTGCCCCCTCCTTCTGGACTCCCCCCACCGGAGGAAATAGTTTCTCTCTCCCTACCCTATGGAATGCTTTTATCATTTTAAATACCTCGATCAGATCACCCCTCATTCAGATTAATATTGTGACCTATCCATGAATGCGATTTTTTTTTTAAAATCACGAATTAAACTGTAGCACAATAAAGCGGTGTAAGTGATAATGTGAATGGCAGGGTGTGTGAGGGTGCCTGTTGTGTGTCTGACAACCCGTTCGAATTCACTCTTTCCCCGTTGTATTTTTTTTAACTCATCTTGCTGTAGTTGTCGGTTTTTGGTAAGTAGCTGGTTCGGAGCTGGTTTAAACCCTCGAGATGGGAAGTGGGTTTACCCGCGCTCTCAATAAACTTTCTTTTTTTTTCCCCCCACCCTGTGTTTAAAGGAAGTTTATAAAAATGTTGAGTTGGTCTAAAGATGCGGCTATTCTTAGCAGGATAATTGTATATAAACCCCGCACATCTCGCCCTACTCTAGAGAACACCTGGGACCGAAATAGTTTGCAGGGCGCCCTATACACTTTATCCTGTATAAATGTGATTTATTCACTTTATCCATCCGTTCACATTAGATTGTCTCTAATTAATTTAAATTAATTCAAAACTTGTTCATCCTACAAGTAAAGATGATACATTTGTTCAATTCTTGTTCGAGTTATGCCGTTGCGTGGTTATTTTAAAAAATAAAACAAATTGAAGTTTTAATTGTTGCTCGCATTTTGAAACAGTCTAAACACAATCTGAGTATTATTTAAAGCCATTGTTTCCAAAAGCGAGTTCAGTATTTGCTGCATACCCAGTCCGCACTGTTTACGCTGCAACTAGATTCCTACTCCGAATTAAAGCTACATCATTAGATAGCGAGCGTCGCAGAGAGAACACTCAAACTGTATAAATTCATCTATAACCAAATATATATTCATATATATTATACACACATATATATATATATACACACATACACAAACACGTAAACATTTATATTTATATATAAACGGAATTATTAATATAGACGTTACGATTATTAATATTAACAAAATTCTGTATAATTGTTACAATTGTTTACATTGATAATATATTTATAGATATACAGTAATAGTGTCATATCACAATTACATATGAATGCAATTACAAATAGAAGTTACAATTTATATTAACGACCTTATACAATTGTTACAATTATTATATATTTATAGATATAAAATTATTTTGTGCTACATATGAACACATATAAGCAACATTTTGAAACTACCTACATATAGTTTCTGTATATATTGCAGTTTTTATATAGAGTAGCTTCTATAGTGCAGCAATAGTGTCTATATGTTATAGTTTACGTGTTTCTAAATCTTATAATTCATATTATTGTTTATATATTATAGTACACATATAAGTCATATATATTAGAGTTTATATAGTGCAGTTTCTATATATTAATTTTATACATATTACAGTTATTGTATATGCCGATCCTATCTATATATTATATAGTCTCTAAATATCATAGTTCATATATGATCGTTTCTATGTATTATATATTAGCGTTTCTATATATTAATTTCTATAAAAATTAAGTTCTTGTATCTATGGTTCCTATCTATATATTGTACAGTTTCAATATATTATAGTTCATACATTATCGATTCTATTGTGTTTGGAATGAATGAATCGTTACCTGAACATTCCGCTTACCTTGAAACCTGTGTCCGAAGAATCGGTTCCTTAAAACCCAGGGGTAGAAGTTGAGCGGGTCCCTGTGCTGAGGGGCGAAGAAAGGGTGAGGGTTTTGCAAGTGGTGAGTCCCGAGCTGGTGAGGGTGTACGGCCAGCGAGGGGTGACTGACCGCCTCCTGGAACATCAGCTCCGGCCCGGAGTACAGAGAGCGACCCGCCGTCTGGAAAGTGTTGGCGAAAGCATCGGCGGAAGGCGGGTAGCTGAGGGCGGTGGGTCGGAGCGGCTCCTCCGGGGAAAGGGAGCTGTTATCCTTCGCTACCAGCGACTCGATGGTGAAACAGCGCTTGGTCGCTGAGTGGAACATGGTTTTTTTTTGTTTTTGAATTCAAGTTATTAAAGTCTGCAGATTATTTTCTTGTGCAAGATAAATAGAGGAGGCGCAGTGTGTGTCTTAAGGGTGGAATAGACCTACCGGGAGTACACAGCCATGGCCAATTCATACAGCCTGTTCAGCTTCCAGATGGAAGTGCTCACAAGCCCAGAACCTCATTAGGGGCAAGTGTTTCTGTTTTGTTTTTGAAAGGAGGGAGGGGAGAGAGGCTGATGGAATATGTTGATACCTGGCTATGGGATTGGCCGACAGGTCTTCCTTCACCTGCCCATTTAGGGGGTGTGGGGAAGGGGGAGGGAGGGTGGAGGAGGGTTTGGAGAGGACACCTGGAACTCGAGGCGAGCAGGAAAATGCGGATCGCACTCAGACCGGTGACTGGACTGAGCTTTCGGCGGGAGGAGTCGAGAGGTTTGAGGATGAAGACGGGGGTCCGTCTCCACTCGCCTCCCGCTAGGATTCTTAACTGAACTGACCAGCAGAGAACGAAGGGAAATTAAATTTGCGGCGATCCCGCGAACGCATACCGTGTCCGAAATATGTATTAACTCAGAATTCGCCTGTGAAATACTGGGAATAGGGATAATTATTCTGATTTGTGTGTAATATTTATAAAGTAGCATGGCTCATACTAAATATTTCATATTTTAACCCGTGTTTTATGTCAATATGTGACTGTGAAATATGCTTATTGCTCGAATATAAATTCTAATCCCAATTCAATCACTATTCGTTTCTCTTTATTATTGAAAACCCCAGGTGAAGGACCAAAGCCCACGGTGAAGGACATCACCAGGATTAAAAGGAGGTAAATCAGCATTGGGTGATAAATCGACAGGGATCAGTGCTGGGACCACTGCTAACAATTTGCGTTAACGATTTGGATTCGGGAAATCGGAAGTACAATTTCAAAATGTGTGGACTACACCAAATTGAGGGGTGTAGTTAATACAAAGGAAGGATGCGTCAAAATACAAGACATTAATAAACTTACAGAATGGGCGTGTAATTGGTGAATAAATTTTAATATAGATAATTATGAAGTGGTGCATTTTGGTGGGAAGAATAGGAGGCCAGATATTGCTTGGATTATAAGAGTCTAAATGGGATAGAGGAGCAATGGGATCGGGGGATTACAGATACACAAATCACTGAAAGTAGGACTCAGGCAATAAAAAAGGCAAATCAAGCACTGAGGTTCATCTCTAGAGGGATTGAATTGAAAAGCAGGGAAGTTATGTTAAACTTGTATAGAACCTTGGTTAGACAACACTTGGAATATTGTGAACAGTTCTGGTCTCCATATTATAAAAAGGATGTAGAGGCACTGGAGAAGGTGCAAAAAAGATTTACTAGGATGATACCAGAACTGAGAGGTTATACTTATCAGGAAAGATTGAGCAGGCTGGGACTCTTTTCTATAGAAAAGAGATGACTGAGGGGTGACCTGATAGAGGTCTTTAAGATAATGGCAAGGTTTAATAGGGTAGATGTGGAGAAGATGTTTCCACTTGTGGGGGAGACCAGACTAGGGGCCATAAATATAAGATAGTCACTAATAAATCCAACAGAGAATTCAAGAGAAACTTCTTTACCCAGAGAGTAGTGAGAATGTGGAACTCACTACCACAAGGAGTACCTGAGGCAAATAGCATCGATGGTTTTAAGAGGATGAGGGAGAAAGGAATAGAAGGATGTGCTGATAGAGTGAGATGAAGTAGGGAGGGAGGAGGGTCGTGTGGAGCATAAATGCTGACACAGACCAGTTGAGCCGAATGGCCTGTTTCTGTGCTGTACTTACGATGTAATTTGATTTAATTAAAGATTGTAAGAGGAAAGAGGAACTTGCGGGGAGTAGTTCCACAGTTTTGAGGTCCTGGGAAAGAGTAAATTAGGGGACGGTGAGATGAGTCTTTGTTTTGTGAGGAGGGAGGGTGGAAGTAGTGTGAGGGTGGTTATTTGGAGTTCAGTAGGAATAAGAGGGGAATATTAAGAATATATGTGTGTGTGTGTGTACGTGAGCACGTGTGTGTGTGAATATTGTTTTATATATATGTGTGTGTGAATATTGTTTTATATATATATGTGTGTGTGTGAATATTGTTTTATATATACGTGTGTGTGAATATTGTTTTATATATATGTGTGTGTGTGTGTACGTGAGCATGTGTGTGTGTGAATATTGTTTTATATATACGTGTGTGTGTGTGTGTGTGAATATTGTTTTATATATATGTGTGTGTGAATATTGTTTTATATATATATGTGTGTGTGTGAATATTGTTTTATATATATATGTGTGTGTGTGAATATTGTTTTATATATATATGTGTGTGTGTGTGAATATTGTTTTATATATATATGTGTGTGTGTGAATATTGTTATATATATATGTGTGTGTGAATATTGTTTTATATATATATGTGTGTGTGTGAATATTGTTTTATATATACGTGTGTGTGAATATTGTTTTATATATATGTGTGTGTGTGTGTACGTGAGCATGTGTGTGTGTGAATATTGTTTTATATATACGTGTGTGTGTGTGAATATTGTTTTATATATATATGTGTGTGTGTGAATATTGTTTTATATATATGTGTGTGTGTGTGAATATTGTTTTATATATATATGTGTGTGTGTGAATATTGTTTTATATATATATGTGTGTGTGTGAATATTGTTTTATATATATATGTGCGTGTGTGTGAATATTGTTTTATATATATATGTGCGTGTGTGAATATTGTTATATATGCACGTGTGGCTATTATATATTGGTATGTGTGTGTGCATATTGTTATATATATGTGTGCACATGTGAATATTGTGAATATATGTGTAAATATTGTGTGTATATATATGTACATGTGTGTGAATATTGCTATATGTGAGTGTGACTATTATATACATGTGTGCGTGTGTGAGAGTTCGTGTATGTGAATATTGTTATATATATATGTGAATGTGTAAATATTGTTATATATGTGTGTGTATGTGTAAATATTGTTATATATGTGTGTGTATGTGTGAATATTATATATACATGTGTGAGAGAGTTCATGTATATGAATATTGTTATATATGTATGTGAGTGTAAATATTGTTATATATGTGTGTATGTGTGACTAATGTATAAATATATGTGAGAGAGTTTGTGTATGTGAATATTGTTATTTATTTGTGTGTATGTGAATATTGTTTTATATACATGTGTATGAGAGTTCGTGTATGTGAAGATTGTTATATATGTGTGTAAATATTGTGTGTATATATGTGCATGTGTGTGAATATTGCTATATGTGAGTGTGACTATTATATACATGTGTGCGTGTGTGAGAGAGTTTGTGTATATGAATATTGTTATTTATGTGTGTGTGTGTGAATATTGTTTTATATATATGTGTGTATGAGAGTTCGTGTATGTGAAGACTGGTATATATGTGCTGTAGGTTTCAAGGATTTAACAGTTGTGTTTGAGATGTAGAGAGAGAATTGAGCATCTCCGATATTCATTAATCACAGTTATTTTCCTCTCCGAGCAGAACATGTCGTTGGTTTACAAAAACGAAAATAATTACAATATTTATACACACACACAATGAAATGGAAACACTTTAACAGTAGATAAAACGTGAAACTTGTTATATTCCGAAATGCAATAAACTTAGAGTGGATGCTGTAAAACACAGTCCGAGTGAGGGAGGAGATCTACAACTCATAGTGAATATATCGACTGCAGGAAGTGTTTGATAGAACTTTATTTCTCCGTTCTGTTTATACACAAGTCACATTGTCCCTTGCTGTTTAATGTACATTTGAAATCAAATATCTTAAACTAAAAGAGAGCGGTATATTTGAAAAATTAAAAAGACAGTTCTACAAAACTACCATTGTAAAACCGCCAGTTGACTAAATTAACCTTAAGCTCAAACGAAAACATGTTCCCCAATTTATCAAGTAGTGTTATTATATACACACGTGTGTGTGTGTGTGGAGAGAGTATATCCGCAGGGGAGCTCTCCCTCAACCAACATCACTAAAACAGATTAACTGATCGATATCACATTGTGTGAGCTTGCTTTGCGCAATTTGAGGCGCTGTATAAATTCTGTATAAATTCTTTCTTCACCATGCTAGGGGGGGTTTGTGTTTCAGGATCCTAGTCTGTGACGCCGGAATTGTCTTCCCGGGACTGATGCAGGGCTGGGATCCGAGTAACAGGCGCAGATCCTGACAACTGTGTGAGTGTCGAGCCCTGACCCAAGGCTGGCGTGGTGTGTCCAGGGTGGGCTTTCACTGGCGGGGACAAAACTGTGCGTGGCGAAGGACTCAGGCCTTCTCCCAATCGAAGTGATCAGAATTATTGGGCCTTATTAAGAAAGCTCATAGTTAATAGGGATTAGTAAAAAGTGAGAGGGTATTAAGTCTTTCCATGTTTGCATTCCCCCCTCTCTGGGCAGTCAGTTCCCAGCTTCCCAGGGCAATAGATCAGCCCACAAGCGGTTTGCTACAGAACAAGAAGCGTTTTCTCCCTCCGATAACCCAGACTCAGCCCATTGGATTTTTTTTCTTACACTCAATTCATTTCTTTAGCCGGCTCACTGCCCATCACACCAAGCCGGGAAGTCCCGGAGATTTTATCCAGCAGCTCACTTTAAAACTGCAGCTGGATTTTTTTTGATAAAACCTCAGATGATCCACTCAGAGTCCCAGATACTGCGCCTGAAACTCGGATCTCAGACCTGCATCAGTCCCGGGAAGATTTAGTACCGGTTTGGCCTCCAGCATGGTGAATAAGAACGGATTTAACTCTCTCCACACTCACACGTGTGTATATAATAATAAATGAGGGATTTACATTCGAGATGAGAGGGAATGAATCCCAGTCCAGAGTAGATCGTCGGCCTCTCTCAGCTGCAGGGTTTATAAACTCGGACTGAGTCAGTGACCAGCCTGATGGTCGGGTTTATGATGGGATGGGCACTTTGCAATTCCTCGTGAAACCAAAATGTTTTAAAATCTTTTTTTTTAAATGAGCCAGTGATTATGGTTCCCGAGGGGTGCCGCGTTCCTCGGGCGGTGGGGTCAGTTATCACGGGCGGCGGTATATCGAGCGGTCTGTAACCGGGAGTCACGATCATCCCTCATGGAATCGAAATCATTCGAGTCAGTGCCCACTTGCCCGCACCCCCTCGCACACAGACAGACACACACTCACAGATATACACAGACACACACTCACAGATATACACAGACACACACTCACAGATATACACAGACACACACTCACAGATATACACAAACACACTCACAGATATACACAGACACACACTCACAGATATACACAGACACACAGTCACAGATATACACAGACACACACTCACAGATATACACAGACACACACTCACAGATATACACAGACACACACTCACAGATATACACAGACACACAGTCACAGATATACACAGACACACACTCACAGATATACACAGACACACAGTCACAGATATACACAGACACACACTCACAGATATACACAGACACGCTAACAGATATACACAGACACGCTAACAGATATACACAGACACGCTAACAGATATACACAGACACACAGTCACAGATATACACAGACACACTAGATATACACAGACACACAGTCACAGATATACACAGACACACTAACAGATATACACAGACACACAGTCACAGATATACACAGACACACTAACAGATATACGCAGACACTCACACACACACACAAATAGATATACACAGACACACACACAAATAGATATACACAGACACACACACAAACACTGACGCCCTCACAGACAGACACACATTAACAGATATACACAGACACACACACTAACATATACACAGACACACTAACAGATATACACAGACACACACTCACAGACACACACATTAACAGATATACACAGACACACACTCACACACACCCAGACACACACATTAACAGATATACACAGACACACAGTCTCAGACACACCCAGACACACACTAACAGATATACACAGACACATGCTCTCACAAACACCGACACACACACTAGCAGATATACCCAGACACACACACTAACAGATATACACAGACACACACTCTCACACACTGACACCCTCACACAACAGACACACACTAACAGATATACACAGACACACACTCTCACATACAGACACACACACTAATATATACACAGACACACACTCTCACACTCTGACACCCTCACTCACAGACACACACACACATTGACACCCTTTCACACACACACAGACACACACACTCACAGATATACACAGGCACACAGACACACACTAACTGATATACACAGACGCACACTCACACACAGAGACACACACACAGACACAAGCTCACAGATACACAATTACACACACAGACACACACTAACAGATATACACAGACACACACACACAGATACACACATCAACAGACATACACAGACACACACTAACAGATATACACAGACACACACACAGACACACATCAACAGACACACACTGACACATGCTCTCACACACAGACAGACACTGACACATGCTCACAGATACACAATCACACACACACAGATATACACACACATACACATACACACACAAATATATAGAAGTATATATAAATTTACACACACACACCTATCTCTTCACAATCCACCAATTGACTTCGAAACCGCTTTACAAGTCTGTGTGGGTGCCTGTGTATCTGTAATTGTATGTGTGAGTGTTTGTGAGTTTATCTTTTGTATATCTTGTGTATGTGTTTTGTGTATCTGTGCTTGTGTGTGCGGACATAGCTGAATATGTGTGTGTTTTTGAACATGTGATTGTGTGTCTGAGTGTGCTTGTGTTTCTGTATGTGTGCCTATACTGTGTATGTGTGTGTCTATGCTGTGTATCTGATGCTCTGTGAGTGATGTGTTTAGGAGTGTGTCCTGTGTATCTGGGTGTGTCCTGTGTATCTGGGTGTGTCCTGTGTATCTGGGTGTGTGCTGTGTATCTGACGCTCTGTGAATGGTGTGTTTAGGAGTGTGTCCTGTGTATCTGGGTGTGTGCTGTGTATCTGACGCTCTGTGAGTGATGTGTTTAGGAGTGTGTCCTGTGTATCTGGGTGTGTTGCTGTGTATCTGGGTGTGTGCTGTGTATCTGACGCTCTGTGAGTGGTGTGTTTTGGAGTGTGTCCTGTGTATCTGGGTGTGTCCTGTGTATCTGGGTGTGTCCTGTGTATCTGACGCTGTGTGTGTGTGGTGGTAACGGAGTGTCCTTAAGGCCACAATTACTGATTATCTATCCAAGTGTGTGTGCTTTGAATTTTACAAGCGATAAATTCGGAATAAGAGAAAGCAACCCAGACAAAAAGAGGGAACGAGACGATGAGCTGAACCATGTTTGACTCGCTATAGGGCGACATACCCCTTCTCCCAGTCTGTTCCTTCAGGGAACTAAAGATCATTAAACTGGGATTATTAGCCGTGCACTGTTTGCAGTTCTGATGTGTCCCAGGTGATGGTCTCAGCCTGTCTGAACCTTTAGAAACTTGTCGGTTAAAACCGCCCAGTCAATAAAAAAGGACCTTACATAACTGTTGAAAGGGGAGGGTATGGGAACATCAGAAAGAGGAGCAATTAAATGTTTAACCAGGCAGAAAAGAGTTAATTCGTTCTTCTTTAAATATTTAATGATTAATCTGCAATAAATCAGATCTACCTTGGGCAGTCCCTGTATCCCGCCCTCCTTCCCAGACTCCAGGTTATGTGTCTTGTAATTGCCCTGATCCAGCTCCTTGGACTCCGCCTGGGGCTGATGGGCCGGACCGAGCCGGGGCCGGGGCTGGGGCTGGGCCGCTGATCGGTTGGGTTTAAAGTCTATTTTCCAGTCCACTGGACCGCGGAGTTGAATGTGTTCAATCTTTGATCTGCTGTCGGTTCCAGGACACGGAATGGGGAGCGTGTGGGCGGAGCAGGAGATCTTGCAACTTAAAAGGAAGGGTGTAGCTGGGTGTTAATGTGTAACAATATTTCTAATGGACATTAAATCAAAAACCAAATACCGCGGATGCTGGAAATCTGAAATAAAAACAGAAAATGCTGGAGAAGCTCAGCAAGTCAGGCAGCGTCTGTGGAGAGAGAAACAGAGTTAACGTTTCAGGTCAAAGACCTTTCGACAGAACTGGAAGATGTTGAAGAGTTAAAGTTTTTGAATAAGTTCAGAGCCAGGGAAAGGATGGCGGGGGCGGGGGGGGGGGGGGAGTTCTGATGAAAGGTCTTCGACCTGAAACATTAACTCTGTTTCTTTCTCCACAGATGCTGCCCGACCTGCTGAGCTTCTCCAGCATTTTCTGATTGTATTTATAAGTGTGCATCTCTCCATCGCAGTGTTCCCTTTCCTGGAATTTTGACCAAGTCAGAATGCCCTGACTCACACACAATCTCAGTTCCACACTGAAATGACTCTACCCACTCCTCCTCTCCAGTTAAAGACTCACACACTGGTGCTCGTCCAATAATCCCCATCTACTTGGTTTGAGGACAATGGCAGCCACGGTCACTGTAGACACGGGCTCCTGGCCTGTGGAGAGGTCCGTGGTGCTGGGGAGGGGAACAGAAATAGTTTTAAAAATGTTTTTAGACATTTACAGCCCTCGCACTCTGCTTATCTCCGTTCAACATCCCACAAGGTCCCTATCGCAATCTGATATCTCGGTCCAATATTCCAATCCCAATTCCCCTCGTCCAAAATTGTGTCCCAATACCCCAGGCTCTATCCCAATCCCCATTCCTGTCCCCATCCCCAATCCTTACCCATCCACCACCCACACCCCCATCTCATCCCTTTGAGTATCATCTCCAAATCCCATCTCACCCTCAAAACGCCCTCCCTCTATCCCAAGGCATTTTCACCCTGTATCCCAAATCTTTTTTTGGGGAGGAGGGGAAGCAAACACCCATTAAAAAAAAATCAAAGCAGCATCAGTGGAAACCGGGCTAACCTGGGTCTGAAGTGGTCTCAAGAGGGTCAGTGTCCCATCTCCACCCTTTAAGGTAGGACATCACCAGTGGTACTGGAGGATAAACTGAGTAGTGCAGGGCAGAGAAAGGTGTCTAACAGTGTGGAGATTTGTGTTTGATATTTAATTCTCTCCGAAGCAGAATATTAGATAGTGCTGTAAATTGTAGGATTATTACATGTAGATTTACATAGAATGTACAGCACAGAAACAGGCCATTCGGCCCAACTGGTCTATCCCGGTGTTTATGCTCCACACGAGCCTCCTCCCTCCCTACTTCATCTCACCCTATCAGCATACCCTTCTATTCCTTTCTCCCTCATGTATTTATCCAGCTTCCCCTTAAATGTATCTATACTATTCACCTCAACTACTCCTTGTGGGAGTGAGTTCCACATTCTCACCACTCTCTGAGTAAAGAAGTTTCTCCTGAATTCCCTATTGGATTTATTAGTGACTATCTTATGGCCTCTAGTTCTGATCTCCCCCACAGGTGGAAACATCTTCTCTACATCTTTCATACGTTTAAAGACCTCGATTCGGGTCACCCCTCAGCCTTCTCTTCATAAGGGAATGCGGTGTGGATGTGAGGGGCGATTCCTTCAAAGGCCAGGTCTGTGCGGGGGGGGGTGGGGCGACTGGAATCTCCACGGGCCGAGAGCCCGAATTTGGCCATCTCACCAAGTACTCTTTGGTTTTGCTTTAAGCCCACAACCCGCCCACACTAACCCCAGGATGGAAAGTACACAGCGAGACTGGGGGTCCCGCTCTGTGGGCCGGTCAGCTGTATCTGGCTCTCCAGGTTATATTTACCTGCTGAGTCTCTCGTCTGTTTCTGGCCCTCTTGTTATGACCGCCCACCACACGCTTTAATTCTCACTCTCATTCCTCCTCTTTTTACCTCTTTGCTCTCAGTTATTTTTATGTTTCCTTTTTTTAAAAAAGTCCTTTTTATTTCTTTTTTCCGTTCTCTGTTTCCTTTTCCTTTAGTTTTTTTCCTTTTCTTTTTTCCTTATTTTTCCCCCCTTTCACTTTTCTGTTTATTCTTTGTCCTTTTTATTTCCTTTCCCTTTATTCCTTTTTTCAAAAATCTTTTCTCCCTCTGACTCACCAAGTTCAGTTCACTCTGCCTTGACCATCCAACACTGACGGGAATTCCCTCACGATCCGTTCAATTCAAATCTAGAATCCGATGCTGCTTTTTTTTCAGCTCCGTTTCACTGATCGCAAGTCTCCGGGTTCCGCTTTACCCCGCCTAAAAACACAGCAAATGAGAACCTTTATTTGGGAGTTTGATGCCCAGACCCTTGTTCTCTGAATAAAGTAATATCTCCGTTCCCCCGCCTTCATCCTGATCTCTCCCAACAAGACAAAGTGCGGCATGTTTCTGTTTAACGCCCGGACCGTATATTCAACCCACGGGTGATTACTGTGGCATTTTTAAAAGATTCTAGGACATTCTTACTTTTAATATATGTTTACATCTGAATATGTGAAAGATACCTGTTTTAAAAAAATCGCCTAAAGGAAAGATTTCAGAGTATCAGAAACGACACTTAAAACTACAAGTTATTAATTAATATTAATTAACAAAGAATATTAGTCAACAATTCACCAGAACAAATAACAACACTAATAAGAAGTAATAACTATTAACAATAATTATTAATTTTTTAATCGATTTTTAAAAACTAATTATTTTAATTTCTTCTGCAGAATTTTATTAAACATTAAAAACAAAAATATGAACAGTACATTGTGGAGATAAATAGAGAAAGGGCAGATAGTGCTTCAGATGGAGCTCAGGGTGAGAACATGCTCTACAGATACTCTGTGCCACACTTTACTGCCTGTGTTCGCTCACACTCAACTACCTGTTGTGGAATTCCAACATGATCCGGCTTTATTTCAGGTTTTCAATACTCCGGGGCGGTTTAAACTCACTGTAAACTGAGGCAGTTTGGACATTCATTTATTTCCTGTTAGAAAGAAAGAATGAATTGCATTTATATAGTGCCTTTAATGTAGTAAAACTTCCCAAGGTGCTTCACAGGAATGTTATCAGACAATAATTTGACAAGGATCTACATAAAGAGATATTGGGACAGGTGACAGTCCACTTGATTGGCACCCCATCCACCACCCTAAACATTCACTCCCTTCACCACCGGCGCACTGTGGCTGCAGTGTGCACCATCCACAGGATGCACTGAAGCAACTCGCCAAGGCTTCTTCGACAGCACCTCCCACACCCACGACCTCTACCACCTAGAAGGACAAGAGCAGCAGGCGCATGGGAACAACACCACCTGCACGTTCCCCTCCAAGTCACACACCATCCTGACTTGGAAATATATCGCCGTTCCTTCATCGTCGCTGGGTCAAAATCCTGGAACTCCCTTCCTAACAGCACTGTGGGAGAACCTTCACCACACGGACTGCAGCGGTTCAAGAAGGCGGCTCACCACCACCTTCTCAAGGGCAATTAGGGATGGGCAATAAATGCTGGCCTTCCCTGCGATGCCCACATCCCGTGAATGAATAAAAAAAGGTGACCAAAAGCTTGGTCAAAGAGGTAGGTTTTAAGAAGCGTCTTAAAGGAGGAGAGAGAGGTGGAGAGATGGAGAGGTTTAGGGAGGGAATTCCAGAGCTTAGGGCCTAGATAACTGAAGGCACGGCCGCCAATGTTATATTGATACATCATATTAAATCACACATCCACATCAATAAAATTAATATAAAATTATACCAGATAACTGCATCAATTATATATTAGTTATATGATAATTATTATAGTTACATTCCTGTGTTCTTTCTCTTTACCTCACACTCTTTCCCTCTCTCTCTCTCTTTCTCTCTTTTCCCTCTCTCTTCCTTTCTTTGCCTCTCTTTCCCTTCTCACTTTCCCCTTTTCTTCCCTTCCCTCATTCTTTCTGTCTCCCTCTCTCTCTGTCCTCCTCTCTTTTGGCTTTCCTTTTTTCTGTGCATTACAGCAGGTCAAGGGGGGAAATCTAACAGGTACTTTCAAAATTCTGAAAGGTTTTGCGAGGGTGAATAGTAAGATTGCTCCCACTGGTTGCTGAGTCAGTAACCAGGGGGGCACAGTCTGAGGATTCTCACCAGAAGAACGAAGGGGAGAGTTGGAGGAAGTGTTCTGTGTGTGTGAAAACATGGAATGTCTTTTCCCCAAGGGGCTATCGAGGCAAAGGCTGCAACATCATTTATAAGAGGATCGGAGAGAAATTTCCAAAGGAACTAGAGAAGTAATTGAAAAGGAAGAATATAAAAGGACACAGGCAGGAGTATAGGATTAGAGCGGACAGATCCAGTTCAAGATCTAGCATTGACAATGAACTGAACTCCTTCTGTGCTGTAATTTCTATGATTCAGTGTTGGTATAGGGGTATACTGTATATATAACTATACCCATATAGGAATATAGAGCAGTATATCCTTTCCCATTTAGACAGTATTTAATCATTCCTTGTCCTGATCTCTTCCTTAATTGAATTGCCCAGTGTTGCTGACTTTATAACAAGTAATTGGGTTGGGTTTTAATGGGGTCCCTTTGCCCCTTGATCTGGACGATGAGTGGATTCCAAAATGCCCTTTGTTCATTTGCCTGGTTACCTGGTTTAATACCATGGCCCTGAGGTCTGTCTGGACTGCCCCCTCTGTACAGAGGCTGGAGTTCAGGATCCATGATTCCACATCAACCTCCCTCACCATTAATGTATAACCCAGGCCTGTGCGGAGTGAGCAGAAAGGGAGAGAAAATAATTAAACTTAACACAACGGGCCGTGAACTGCAAGTCGTAATTAGTGTTCATGAAAGAAAGAAAGGAAAGAAAGAAAGGGAGAAAGGGAGAAAATGGCCTTTCACGACCTTAGGACATCCCAAAGCACTTTACAGCCAATAAAGTACTTTTGAAGTGTAGTCAGAGTTGCTATGGAGGTAACGTGTGTCCCAGATCCCATTGTGCAACGTAAATACAGTCCCCGTACTAATGTAACCTACACAAATTTAGTTTTTACACTTAATTTTAAATGTTTTTTTATTGCTACATAATTCATAGAATCACAGAATCATAGACAATTTCGGCACAGAAGGAGGCCGTTCGGCCCATCGTGACCGTGCTGGCCGAAAAAGAGCTATCCAGCTTAATCCCACTTTCCAGCACTTGGTCCGTAGCCCTGTAGGTTACAGCACTTCAGGTGCACATCCAGGTACTTTTTAAATGAGTTGAGGGTTTCTGCCTCTACCACCCTTTCAGGCAGTGAGTTCCAGACCCCCACCACCCTCTGGGTGAAAACATTTCTCCTCAGCTCCCCTCTAATCCTTCTACCAATTACTTTAAATCAATGCCCCCTGGTCACTGAGCCCACTGCTAAGGGAAATAGGTCCTTCCTATCCATTCTATCTAGGCCCCTCATAATTTTATACACCTCAATTAAATCACCCCTCAGCCTTCTTTGTTCCAAAGAAAACAACCCCAGCCTATCCAATCTTTTCTCATAGCTAAAATTCTCCAGTCCTGGCAAATTATTCGAAGTAATTATTCAAAGTATTATTGCCATCCCATCTCCCGACCCTGGGGAAATCTCCAACATTAATGAATTGCCATGCCTTGGAATGTCCTGGGGTCATCAAAGACGCTATATAAATGCAAGTTCTTTGTTTGTTTTAAAATCCTTGTCACTGCCATTTTAGTGGAGGCATTAACTTGTTAACAATAAATGGGTCCCTTTCTCAGCTAAAACAGATGAAGATCGTAGTGTTAGCACGTTAGTTTTCCATGGTGTAATTTCAGGGTCAATGACGTTCTCGCGTATATCTGGTGAGCCTCCTCTTTGCCCCTTACCTCTCAGCCGTGGATCAGTGGCTCTCACTCTCTCACCTCTGAATCAGAAGGCCGTAGCTTCAAGACCCACTCCAGAGACTTGAGCACAAAATCTAACCAGACACTCACCAACAACTTGCATTTGTATAGCGCATTTAACATAGGAAAAATGTCCCAAGGCGCTTCACAGGAGTGTAATCCAAAAAAGGTTTGGCACTGAGCCAAGGAAGGTGATACTAGGAGAGCTGACTAAAAGCTCGGACAGAGAGATAGATTTTAAGAAGCGTCGTAGAGGTAGAGAGGCGAAGAGGTTTAGGACCTAGATGGCTGAAGGCATGGCCACCAATGGTGGGGGGAAGGGAATGGGGATGGACAAGAGGCCAGAATTGGAGGAGAGCAGAGATCTTGGAGGGTTGGAGGGCTGGAGGAGGTTACAGAGGTAGGGAGGGGCGAGGACATGGAAGGATTTGAAAATGAGGATGAGAATTTTAAAATCGAGGCGTTCCCGGATCGAGAGCCAATGGAGGTCAGCGAGCGCAGGGGGTGATGGGTGAACTGGACTTGGTGCGGGTTAGGATACGGGCAGCAGAGCTTTGGATGAGCTCAGGTTTACAGTGGGTGCAAGATGGGAGTCTGGAGCTGACAAAGGCATGGGTGAGGATTTCAGCAGCAGATAAGCTGAGGCAGGGACAGATCTTTTACATCCACCTGAGAGGGCAGACGGGGCCTCGGTTTAACATCTCATCCAAAAGACAGCACCTCTGACAGTGCAGCACTCCCTCAGTTAGCTCAAGTTTATGAACTCAAGTTTCTGTAGGCTACCTAGTCCTTTCTAAAATGGGTTTGCCCAGATAACTCACGGTGATCCAAGATATGGAATGTTTAAAAACAGTCGTTAAAACTGCTGTGGACTGCGATGCAAAACTATGGAAAATTAATTCTCTATTGGAACTAAAGGAACTGACCCCCCGCCCCCTCGCAGCTGGCTTTGAATACTGCCCTTCTGTTTATTTTATGAGCCCACAGATGACTCCTGTTAATCATTCCTCATTCAACGTGTCATTTGCAACAAAACCTACATTAAATTTCCTTACATTTTGTTAGGGATTTTAATGTTGCAGTTCAAGAAAATGATGACAGTGCATTCCCTCTCTCAGTGATATAAGTTGCCCTCACTGTGACCCTGGAAACGGGTTTGTGCAGGAAACGAGATAAAACCCAGGGGTATATCCTCCGATTGGTGAAGTTTAGAAAGCAACAAGCTTGTGGTGCAACCCTCCGTGTGCTTTTTCCAGACATTTATATTATAGAATCATAGAATCATAGAAGTTTACAACATGGAAACAGGCCCTTCGGCCCAACATGTCCATGTCGCCCAGTTTATACCACTAAGCTAGTCCCGATTGCCTGCACTTGGCCCATATCCCTCTATACCCATCTTACCCATGTAACTGTCCAAATGCTTTTTAAAAGACAAAATTGTACCCGCCTCTACTACTGCCTCTGGCAGCTCGTTCCAGACACTCACCACCCTTTGAGTGAAAAAATTGCCCCTCTGGACCCTTTTGTATCTCTCCCCTCTCACCTTAAATCTATGCCCCCTCGTTATAGACTCCCCTACCTTTGGGAAAAGATTTTGACCATCTACCTTATCTATGCCCCTCATTATTTTATAGACTTCTATAAGATCACCCCTTAACCTCCTACTCTCCAGGGAAAAAAGTCCCAGTCTATCTAACCTCTCCCTATAAGTCAAACCATCAAGTCCCGGTAGCATCCTAGTAAATCTTTTCTGCACTCTTTCTAGTTTAATAATATCCTTTCTATAGTAGGGTGACCAGAACTGTACACAGTATTCCAAGTGTGGCCTTACTAATGTCTTGTACAACTTCAACAAGACATCCCAACTCCTGTATTCAATGTTCTGACCAATGAAACCAAGCATGCCGAATGCCTTCTTCACCACCCTATCCACCTGTGACTCCACTTTCAAGGAGCTATGAACCTGTACTCCCAGATCTCTTTGTTCTATAACTCTCCCCAACGCCCTACCATTAACGGAGTAGGTCCTGGCCCGATTCGATCTACCAAAATGCATCACCTCACATTTATCTAAATTAAACTCCATCTGCCATTCATCGGCCCACTGGCCCAATTTATCAAGATCCCGTTGCGATCCTAGATAACCTTCTTCACTGTGCACAATGCCACCAATCTTGGTGTCATCTGCAAACTTACTAACCATTCCTCCTAAATTCTCATCCAAATCATTAATATAAATAACAAATAACAGCGGACCCAGCACCGATCCCTGAGGCACACCGCTGGTCACAGGCCTCCAGTTTGAAAAACAACCCTCTACAACCACCCTCTGTCTTCTGTCGTCAAGCCAATTTTGTATCCAATTGGCTACCTCACCTTGGATCCCGTGAGATTTAACCTTATGTAACAACCTACCATGCGGTACCTTGTCAAAGGCTTTGCTAAAGTCCATGTAGACCACGTCTACTGCACAGCCCTCATCTATCTTCTTGGTTACCCCTTCAAAAAACTCAATCAAATTCGTGAGACATGATTTTCCTCTCACAAAACCATGCTGACTGTTCCTAATCAGTCCCTGCCTCTCCAAATGCCTGTAGATCCTGTCTCTCAGAATACCCTCTAACAACTTACCCACTACAGATGTCAGGCTCACCGGTCTGTAGTTCCCAGGCTTTTCCCTGCCGCCCTTCTTAAACAAAGGCACAACATTTGCTACCCTCCAATCTTCAGGCACCTCACCTGTAGCGGTGGATGATTCAAATATCTCTGCTAGGGGACCCGCAATTTCCTCCCTAACCTCCCCTGACGTCCTGGGATACATTTCATCAGGTCCCGGAGATTTATCTACCTTGATGCGCGTTAAGACTTCCAGCACCTCCCTCTCTGTAATATGTACACTCCTCAAGACATCACTATTTATTTCCCCAAGTTCCCTAACATCCATGCCTTTCTCAACCGTAAATACCGATGTGAAATATTCATTCAGGATCTCACCCATCTCTTGTGGTTCCGCACATAGATGACCTTGTTGATCCTTAAGAGGCCCTACTCTCTCCCCAGTTACTCTTTTGCCCTTTATGTATTTGTAGAAGCTCTTTGGATTCTCCTTTGCCTTATCTGCCAAAGCAATCTCATGTCCCCTTTTTGCCCTCCTGATTTCTCTCTTAACTCTACTCCGGCAATCTCTATATTCTTCAAGGGATCCACTTGATCCCAGCTGTCTATGCGTGTCATATGCCTCCTTCTTCTTTTTGACTAGGGCCTCAATCTCCCGAGTCATCCAAGGTTCCCTACTTCTACCAGCCTTGCCCTTCACTTTATAAGGAATGTGCTTACCCTGAACCCTGGTTAACACACTTTTGAAAGCCTCCCACTTACCAGACGTCCCTTTGCCTGCCAACAGACTCTCCCAATCAACTTCTGAAAGTTCCTGTCTAATACCATCAAAATTGGCCTTTCCCCAATTTAGAATTTTAACTTTTGGGCCAGACCTATCCTTCTCCATAGCTATCTTAAAACTAATGGAATTATGATCACTGGTCCCAAAGTGATCCCTCACTAACACTTCTGTCACCTGCCCTTATTTCCCAAGAGGAGGTCAAGTTTTGCCCCCTCTCCAGTCGGGCCATCCACATACTGAATGAGAAATTCCTCCTGAATACACTCAACAAATTTCTCTCCATCCAAGCCCCTAATGCTATGGCTGTCCCAGTCAATGTTGGGAAAGTTAAAGTCCCCCACTATTACCACCCTATTTTTCTTGCAGCTGTCTGTAATCTCCTTACATATTTGCTCCTCAATTTCCCGTTGACTATTTGGGGGTCTGTAGTACAATCCTATCAAAGTGATCTCTCCCTTCTTATTTTTCAGTTCTACCCATATAGACTCAGTAGGCGAACCCTCGGATTTAAATAATGTGGCTACAAGAGCAGGTCAGAGGCTGGGTATTCTGCGGCAAGTGACTCACCTCCTGACTCCCCAAAGCCTTTCCACCATCTACAAGGCACAAGTCAGGAGTGTGATGGAATACTCTCCACTTGCCTGGATGAGTGCAGCTCCAACAACACTCAAGAAGCTCAACACCATCCAGGACAAAGCAGCCCGCTTGATTGGCACCCCATCCACCACCCTAAACATTCACTCCCTTCACCACCAGCGCACCATGGCTGCAGTGTGTACCATCCACAGGATTCACTGCAGCAACTCGCCAAGGCTTCTTCGACAGTACCTCCCAAACCTGCGACCTCTACCACCTAGAAGAACAAGGGCAGCGGGCGCATGGAAACAACACCACCTGCACGTTCCCCTCCAAGTCACACACCATCCCGACTTGGAAATATATCGCCGTTCCTTCATCGTCGCTGGGTCAAAATCCTGGAACTCCCTTCCTAACAGCACTGTGGGAGAACCTTCACCACACGGACTGCAGCGGTTCAAGAAGGCGTCTCACCACCACCTTCTCAAGGGCAATTAGGGATGGGCAATAAATGCCGGCCTCGCCAGCGACGCCCACATGTCGAGAATGAATAAAAAAAACAAATTATAATCTCGGATAGAAACAAAATTGCAAAAGGGTCCTGCTCCCGATTGTTATCCAAGGGCAGGCTCAGGCTCAACTACGATGCCCCTCACAGTCAAATAGGCTGCTCACATTTACTATCTGGGTTGACACATGGCTGTTGTGACAAGGTATTGGAGGTTCTGGCCCCTCTGTGTCTGCAGCATTAGACTGCACTTTCAGGAGAAGGGGAGAAATACTACAAAAGGAAATGAAAGGGGTGAGATATTCTGGGATTAAGTTCTGGGAATCCTGCCGGGAAAGGAGAGGGTTGATCCGATCAGGCATTTCCTTGACCAGACGGTCAAAGCTATTTAGCGGAATGTCTTGTGGCCGGAACTGGCCAACAGGCACCAGGATGTAGCTTGGATGGTGGGAGAAGGGCCCTCTCAGTACGGTTCCTTCCCATGGAACCTCAGCACCGCCACGAGCTGCCCTCGAGGCTGCGGAGGGGACGAGACCGTCGTCCACCTCCTGAAGGACTGACCCTTTGCGCAGAGGGTGCGGAGAGAGATGAGTTGGTATCTGTCCCGGTTCATCCCCAACATTTCGGTAACACAGGACGCCGTGCTCCACGGGCTGTTCCCCGGGGCTCACACCGAGACAGACATCACCTGCGGCTGAAAGACCATCGACTCGGTGAAGGAGGCCCTTTGGTCCGCCCGAAACCTGCTGGTTTTCCAGCTGGAGGAGCTGTCCACGACCGAGTGTTGCCGACTGGCACATTCCAAGGTCCAGAAGTACGTGCTGTGGGACGCACTGAGGCGAGGTGCAGCCTATGCAAAAGCTCTATGGGGAAAGGCCACTGTGTAAGGCCACCCCACCCTGTATTGTACAGGATGTATCAGACGATATATAACGGGTGTTGAATTGTAATTATGGGATCGGAGTGTGTACAATCTGTATTGTTTGAATTGTAATTATGTATTTACATTGATCTGTGTGTACCCTTAAATTTTATGAAATAAAGTATATTTTGAAATTTAAAAAAGGGTGAGATATTCCTGTGTACTGATTGCAGATTAGTGTCTGTCTGTCTATCTCCCGTTCTTTCTCTCTCTTGTTCATTCTCTTTCGCTCTTTCTCTCTCGCACTCTCTCTGTCATTCTCTCTCTCTCTCTCTCTCTCTCTTTCTCTTGCTCTCTCACTCTGTCTCTTTTTTCTCTTTCTATCTCTTTCTGTCTCTCTCTCTCTTTCTCGCTATCTCTCTGTCTCTCTGTCTCTTGCTCTCTCTCTCTTGCTCTCTCTCTCTCATTTTCGCTCTTGTTCTCTCTTGTTCTCTCTCGCAATCACTCTCTTGCTCTCTCTCTTGCGCTCTGTCTGTCGCTCTCTGTCTCTCTCTTGCTCTCTTTCACTCACTCCGTCTCATTTTTGTCTCTCTCTCTATCTCTACCTGTCTCTCTCTTTTGCTCTCACTCTCTGTCTCTCTCTCTTGCTCTCTCTCTCGCTCTCTCACACTGATTCTTGCTCTCTCTCGCAATCAGTCTCTTGCTCTCTCTCTCGTTCTTTATCGTGCTTTCGCTCTCTCACTCTTTCTATCTCTCATACTCTCTCTGTCATTCTTTCTCACTCTCTTTCTCGCTCTGTCTTGCTCTCACTCTTTCGCTCTCTCACTCATTCTCTTTTGCTCTCTCTGCCCCTATCTTTCTGTTGTTCTCTGTCTCTTTCTTGCCCTCTCTCTCTCTTTTTCTCTCTATCTCTTGCTCTTTCTCTGTCTCTCTCTCGCTCTCTCTCTTGTTCTCCGTCTCTCTTTCTCTATCTCCCTCTCTTGCTCTCTCTCTCTGTCTCTCTCTCGCTCTGTCTTGCTCTCTCTCTCGCTCTCTCACTCTTGCTCTTCCACTCTCTTGCTCTCTCTCGCAATCACTCTCTTCCTCTCTCTTACCCTTTATCGCTCTCTCACTCTCTCATTCTCTCTCTTTATCTCCCTTGCACTCTGGCATTCTTTCTCACTCTCTCCTGCTCTCTCTCTCTTTTGCTCTCTCTCACTCTTTTTCTCTTGCTCTCTCTTGCTGTCTCTCTCTCCCTTTCTCTCACTCTCTCTCTTGCTCTCTGTCTCTCTCTCTCTCTTGCACTCTCTTGCTCTTGCTCTCTCTCTGTCTCTCTGTCTCTATCTCTCTCTCGCTTGCTCTCTGTGTCTCTCGCACTCACTCTTGCTCTCTCACTGTCCCACTCTCTTGCACTCTCTCTCTCGGGCTCTCTCTCTGTGTCTCATAGGAAACATAGGAACATAGGATCAGGAGTAGGCCATTCAGCCCCTCGTGCCTGCTCCGCCATTGGATAAAATCATGGCTGGTCTGTGATCTAGCTCCATATACCTGCCTTTGGCCCATATCCCTTAATACCTTTGGTTGCCAAAAAGCTATCTATCTCAGATTTAAATTTAGCAATTGAGCAAGTATCAATTGTCGTTTGCAGAAGAGAGTTCCAAACTTCTACAACCCTTTGTGTGTAGAAATGTTTTCTAATCTCGCTCCTGAAAGGTCTGGCTCTAATTTTTAGACTGTGTCCCCTACTCCTAGAATCCCCAACCAGTGGAAAGAGTTTCTCTCTATCCACCCTATCTGTTCCCCTTAATATCTTATAAACTTCGATCAGATCACCCCTTAACCTTCGAAACTCTAGAGAATACAACCCCAATTTGAGTAATCTCTCCTCGTAACTTAACCCTTGAAGTCCAGGTATCATTCTAGTAAACCTACGCTGCACTCCCTCCAAGGCCAATATGTCCTTCCGAAGGTGCGGTGCCCAGAACTGCTCACAGTACTCCAGGTGCGGTCTAACCTCTGCCCATAACTTCTGCCCTCTTGTACTCTCGTCCTCTAGATATAAAGGCCAGCATTCCATTAGCCTTATTGATTATTTCCTGCACCTGTTCATGACACGTCAATGATCTATGTACCTGAACCCTTAGGTCCCTTTGGACATCCAATGTTTTTAACTTTTTAACCATTTAACAAGGCTACGGACCAAATGCTGGAATATGGGATTAGAGTAGACAGGGCTGATGGCCGGCGCGGACACGATGGGCCGAAGGGCCTCTATCCGTGCTGTATAACTCTATGACTCTATGACTCTAGTCTCTCTCTCTCACTCTTGCTCTCTCTCTGTCTCTCTCTCTTGCACTCTCTCTCTCTCTCTCTTGCACTCTCTCTCTCTCTGTGTCTCTGTCTCTATCTCTTTCACTCTTGTTCTCTCTCCAGCTCTTGCGCTCTCTCTCTCTCTCTCTGCCTCTCTCTCTCTCTTTCTGTCTCTCTATCTCTCTCTCTTTCTGTCTATCTCTGTCTCTCTCTCTCTTTCTGTCTATCTCTGTCTCTCTCTCTCTTTCTGTCTATCTCTGTCTCTCTCTCTCTGTCTCTTTCTCTCTCTGTCTCTCTCTCTCTGTCTCTGTCTCTCTCTCTCTGTCTCTATCTCTGTCTCTGTCTCTCTGTCTCTGTCTCTCTCTCTTTGTCTCTCTCTCTTTGTCTCAGTCTCTGTCTATCTCTCTCTCTCTATCTCTCTGTCTCTCTGTCTCTGTCTCTATCTCTCAGTCTCTGTCTCTATCTCTCTCTATCTCTCACTCTCATTCTTGCTCTTTCTCTCAGTCTGTCGCTTCTGTCTTTTTCTTGCTCTCTCTCACTCTCTCTGTCTATTTCTCTCTCTATCTCTGCCTCTCTCTCTGTCTCTCTGTCTCTATCTCTCCGTATCTTGCTTTCTCTTTTGCCCTGTCTCACTCTCTCACCCTGTCTCTTGCTCCCTGTCCCTCGCTCTCTGTATCTCTTCCTCTCTCTCATTCTCTCTGGTGCTCTCTCTCTGTCTCTATATTTCTCTCTGTCTTTCTCTCTCTCTGTCGCTTTGTCCCTACCTCTCTCTCTTGCTCTCTCACTCTCTCTCTTGTTCTCTTTCTCATTCTCTCTTGCTCTCTCTAGCTTTCTCTCTTGCTCTCTCTTTATCGCTCTCTCACTCTCTCTATCTCTCTCGCACTCTGTCATTCTTTCTCACTCTCCCGCTCATTCTCTCTTGTTCTCTCTCTCTTGCTTTCTGAGTCTCGCTCTCTGTCCCTCTCTTCCTCTCTCTCTCTCTCTATCTCTCTCTGTAACTGTCTCTATCTCACTCTGTCTCTTGCTCTCTCTCCGTCTCACTCTCGCACTCTTTCGCTCTTTCTTGCTCTCTTTTGCTGTCTCTCTCTCTTGCTCTCTGAGTCTCGCTCTCTGTCCCTCTCTTCCTCTCTCTCTATCTCTCTCTGTAACTGTCTCTATCTCACTCTGTCTCTTGCTCTCTCTCCGTCTCACTCTCGCACTCTTTCGCTGTCTCTTGCTCTCTTTTGCTGTCTCTCTCTCTTGCTCTCTGAGTCTCGCTCTCTGTCCCTCTCTTCCTCTCTCTATCTCTCTCTGTAACTGTCTCTATCTCACTCTGTCTCTTGCTCTCTCTCCGTCTCACTCTCGCACTCTTTCGCTCTCTCTTGCTCTCTCTTGCACGTTCTTTCATTCACTCACTCTCTTGCTTTCTCTCTCACTCTCTGCCTCACACTCTCTGTATCTCTCTCTCGCTCTTTCTCTTGTTTTCTCTCTCTCTCTCAATCTCACTCTCTCTTTCTCTCAATCTCACTCTCGCTTTCTCTCTTGCTCTGTGTCTGTCGCTCTCTCTCTCTTTCTTGCTCTCACTCACTCTGTCTCTTTTTTCTCTCTATCTCTCCACCTGTCTCTCTGGCTCTTTCTCTCTCTTGCTCTCTCTCTCTCTCTTTTTTCTCTATCTCACTCTGTCTGTCTCTCTCTCGCTCTTTCTCTCTGGTTCTTTCTCTCTCTCTCTCTCTCTTTCTTTCTCTCTCTTTCGCTGCAGCCTGTATAATGGGGGGAGGTGCTTTCTTGCATTACTTTTCAGTCACCTGCCCAGCTTCCTCTCCCAACTCATAATTAAATGCTGAAGGCAAAAGTAATGAATGTTAATTGGCCATCTGCAGAAAGACTAATTAAAATCTACCCTGCTGGGTATTAAAGAATACCTGGGAACAGGGTCTGGAAGACAGAGCAGAGCACAGAGAGAGAGAGAGAGAGAGATGGAGAGATAGAGAGAGAGAGAGGGAGAGGGAGATAGACCAGAGCACAGAGAAAGAGATAGAGAGAGAGAGAGAGACAGAGAGAGATAGATAGATAGAGAGAGAGAGGGAGACAGAAAGAGATAGACAGAGAGAGAGGGGGAGAGAGACAGAAAGAGATATAGAGATGGAGAGAGACAGAAAGAGATAGACAGAGAGGGGGAGAGAGAGGGAAAGAGATACAGAGAGTTAGACAGAGAGTTAGAGAGGGAGAGAGACAAAGAGAGATAGAGATAGACAGAGAGAGAGAGTCAGAAAGAGATAGAGAGATGGACAGAGAGACACAGAGAGAGAGAGGGAGAGAGACAGAAAGAGATAGACAGAGAGAGAGGGGGAGAGAGACGGAAAGAGATAGAGAGAAACACAGAGAGTTAGAGAGGGAGAGAGACAGAAAGAGATAGACAGAGAGAGAGAGAGAGTCAGAAAGAGATAGATGGACAGAGAGTTAGAGAGGGAGAGATAGAGAGAGAGATATATATAGAGAAAGATAGAGACAGAGAAAGATATAGACAGAGAAAGATAGAGATACAGAGACAGGGAGAGATGGAGAGACAGAGAGGGAGAGTCAGAAAGAGATAGAGAGTTAGAGAGGGAGAGAGTCAGAGAGAGAGAGATAGAGAGACAGAGAGACAGAGAAATAGAGAGACAGAGACAGAAATACAGAGATAGAGAGAGAGACAGAGAGAGATAGAGAGAGAAACAAAGAAAGAGACAAAACGAGAGGCAGAGACAGAGAGAGAGAGATAGACAGGAAGGGAGAGATAGAGAGAGAGACAGAGAGAGGCAGCAAAAGAGATAGAGAGAAAGGGGAGAGGCAGCAAAAGAGACCGAGAGAAAGGGGAGAGAGAGGGAATGAGAGTGACAGAGACAGACAGTGACAGAGATAGAGACAGAGAGAGAGAGAGAAAAAGAGAAAGATGGGGAGAAATTGTCAGACAGAGTGGGGCAAAGAGAAAGGAGGACAAAGAACAGGGAGAGAGACAGACAAAGTGGGGGCAGAGGGAGGGAGAGAGACAGTGTCAGGGTCAGGCAGAGACTGGGTACATTTTCTGACTGGTTCTGTCCTGGTCTGTATTCTCAAAGTGCCTGTACTAAGTGCCTTCTTGCTACCACAGGTGTTAATCCAGTTAAAATCAGCAGTGTGTAAAGCATTCCTGTGGGAATAGCAATGATCATAAAATATATCGCACAGACAGAACGAGTGAGAAGAATGGGGAGAGGCAAAATAAACTAAATGGTACAATTTTAAAGGGGGTGCAGGAACAGAGAGACCTGGGGGTGTGTGTACACAAATCATTGAAGGTGGCAGGACAGGTTGAGAAGGCTGTTAAAAAAGCATATGGGATCCTGGGCTTTTTTACATAGAGTACAAAAGCAAGGAAGTTATGCTAAACCTTCATAAAATACTGTTTAGGTCTCAGCTGGAGTATTGAGTTCAATTCTGGGCACCACACTTTAGGAAGGATGTCAAGGCCTTAGAGAGGGTGCAGAAGAGATTTACTAGAATGGTACCAGGGATGAGGGACTTCAGTTATGTGGAGAGACTGGAGTAAGCTGGGATTGTTCTCCTTAGAACAGAGAAGGTTAAGGGGAGATTTGATAGAGGTGTTCAAAATCATGAAGGGTTTTGATAGAGTAAATAAGGAGAAACTGTTTCCAGTGGCAGAAGGGCCGGTAACCAGAGGACACAGATTTAAGGTGATCGGCAAAAAAGCCAGAGGAGACATGAGGAAACATTTTTAAACGCAGCGAGTTGTTATGATCTGGAATGCTCTGCCTGAAAGGGCAGTGGAAGCAGATTCAATAATAACTTTCAAAACATGCAGGGAAAAAAATTACAGGGCTATGGGGAAAGATCAGGGGAGTGGGACTAACTGGATAGCTCGTTCAAAGAGCCGGCACAGGCACGATGGGCCGAATGGTCTCCTGTGCTGTACCTACAATGATACTATGACAGACAGAGAGATACATACAGACAGATACACGCAGACAGATAGACACAGACACATACACATACACACACACACACACATACACAAACACACACACAAACACACACACACAAACACACACACACACACACAAATGCACATACACATACACACACACAAACGCACACACAAACACACACACAAACGCACATACACACACACACACAAACACACAAACACACACACACACAAACACACACACACAAACGCACATACACATACACACACAAACACACACACACAAACACACATACACACACACACAAACACACACACACACAAACGCACATACACATACACACACACAAACACACACACAAACACACACACACAAATGCACATACACATACACACACACAAACACACACACAAACACACACACACACAAATGCACATACACACAAACGCACATACACATACACACACACAAATGCACATACACACACACACACAAACACACACACACACACATACACACACACACAAACACACACAAACACACACACACAAACGCACATACACACAAACACATACACACACACAAACACACACACACACAAACGCACATACACACAAACGCACATACACATACACACACACACACACAAACACACATACACACAAACGCACATACACACACACACACACACACAAACACACATACACACACACACAAACACACACACAAACACACACACACAAACGCACATACACACAAACGCACATACACATACACACACACACAAACGCACATACACACAAACGCACATACACACACATACACACAAACACACATACACACAAACGCACATACTGAGAACGTCGTGGATAGCACGTTTAGTGAGGTGGTCACACCGCAGGTAAAGGTTGTACAGGCAGGAAGTAATTGGGTGACCACCAGGCAGAGTAAGAAGAGCAGGCAGGCAGTGCAGGGGTCCCCTGTGGCCGTCCCCCTCTCAAACAAATATACCGCTTTGGATATTGTTGAGGGGGATGACTTATCAGGGGAAGGCAGCAGCAGCCAACTTCCTGGCACCAGGGGTAGCTCTGCTGCACAGGCTGGGAGGAAAAAGAGTGGAAGAGCTATAGTGGTAGGGGATTCTATCGTAAGGGGAACAGACAGGCGTTTCTGTGGCCGTAAACGTGACTCCAGGATGGTTTGTTGCCTCCCTGGTGCCAGGGTCATGGATGTCACTGAGCGGCTACAGGGCATTCTCAAGGGGGAGGGTGAGCAGGCAGAGGTCGTGGTCCACATTGGGACCAACGACATAGGTAGGAAGGGAGATGAGGTCCTGCATCAAGAATTTAGGGAGCTAGGTAGCAGATTAAAGAGCAGGACCTCAAAGGTTGTAATCTCTGGATTACTCCCAGTGCCACGGGCTAGTGAGTATAGAAATAGGAGGATAGAACAGATGAATGCGTGGCTAAAGAGTTGGTGCAGGAGGGAGGGTTTCAGTTTCCTGGATCACTGGGCCTGCTTCTGGGGAAGGTGGGACTTGTACAAGTCGGACGGGTTGCACCTGAACCAGAGCGGGACAAATATCCTTGCGGGGAGGTTTGCTAGCACTGTTGGGGGGGGTTTAAACTAACTTGGCAGGGGGATGGGATACAGAGTGGAGCTACAATAGGGGGTGATGTGCAGCCAAATATAGAGAAAAAAACAAGTCAGCTTGGAAGACAGGGCAAATATGTAAGGGCAAGGCTGGATGGCATCTATTTTAATGCAAGGAGTCTTGCGAATAAGGTGGATGAACTGAAGGTGTTGATAAACACATGGGAGTATGATATTGTTGCTGTCACAGAGACATGGTTGAGGGAGGGGCAAGACTGGCAGCTCAATATTCCAGGGTACAGAATCTTCAGGCGAGACAGAGGGGGAGGTATAAGAGGAGGGGGGGTCGCAATATTAATTAAAGAATCAATTACTGCCAGAAGGAGGGATGATATATTAGCAGGTTCCTCTAATGAGGCCATATGGGTGGAGCTTAAAAACAAAAAGGGGGCAAGCACTTTGATGGGAGTGTACTATAGGCCCCCAAACAGTCAGGGGGAGATAGAGGAACAGATATGTAGGCAAATCTCAGAAAATTGTGCAAATAATAGGGTAATAATAGTGGGGGATTTCAACTTCCCCAATATTAACTGGGATACTCAGAGTGTAAAAGGCTTAGAGGGTACAAAATTCTTAACGTGCATCCAGGAGAGCTTTTTGAGCCAGCATGTAGAAAGTCCTACAAGAAAGGGGGCGGTACTGGACCTAATTCTAGGGAATGTGGCCGGCCAAGTGGAAGAAGTGCTAGTAGGTGAGCACTTTGGTGACAGTGACCATAATTCGGTGAGATTTAAGGTGGTCATGGAAAAGGACAGGGAGGGGCCGGAAATAAAGGTTCTAAATTGGGAGAAGGCCGATTTTAATAGGATATGGCAGGATCTGGCCAAAATGGACTGGGATCAGCTGCTTGTAGGAAAATCCGCATCAGAGCAATGGGAGTCTTTCAGAAGGGAGATTGAGACCATACAATGGCAACATGTTCCCGTAAAGGTCAAGGGTGGTTCCAAGAACTCCAGGGAACCTTGGATGTCAGGGGATATCCGAGAATGGATTCGGAAAAAAAGGAGGGCTTTTGGCAGATACAAAAGGCTAAAGACGGAGGAAGCCCTAGAGGAGTACAAAAAGTGCAGGGGGATACTTAAAAAAGAAATTAGGAGATCAAGGAGGGGCCATGAAATAACACTGGCGAGCAAAATAAAGGAAAATCCTAAGATGTTTTATAAGTATATTAAGGGTAAGAGGATAACTAGGGAAAAAATAGGGCCCATTAGGGACAAAAATGGCAATCTGTGTGTGGAGCCGGCAGATGTAGGAGGGGTTCTAAATGAATTTTTTGCATCTGTTTTCACTATGGAGAAGGACGATGTAGACATAGAAATACGGCAGGGGGACTGTGATATACTCGAACATATTAACATCGAGCGGGAGGAGGTATTGGCGGTTTTAGCAGGCCTAAAAATGGATAAATCCCCAGGCCCGGACGAAATGTATCCCAGGCTACTGTGTGAGGCAAAGGAGGAGATTGCGGGGGCTCTGACACATATATTCAGAACCTCTCTGGCCACAGGGGATGTGCCAGAGGACTGGAGAACCGCTAATGTAATACCATTATTCAAGAAGGGGAGTAGGGAAAAACCGGGGAACTACAGGCCAGTGAGCCTAACATCAGTGGTAGGAAAATTATTGGAAAAAATTCTGAAGGACAAAATTAGTCTCCACTTGGAGAAGCAAGGATTAATCAGGGATAGTCAACATGGCTTTGTCAAGGGAAGATCATGTCTGACTAATTTGATTGAATTTTTTGAGGGGGTGACTAGGCGTGTGGATGAGGGTAACGCAGTGGATGTGGTATACATGGATTTCAGTAAGGCCTTCGATAAAGTCCCCCACAGGAGACTGGTCAAGAAGGTACGAGCCCATGGAATCCAGGGTGCCTTGGCACTTTGGATACAAAACTGGCTTAGTGGCAGAAGTCAGAGGGTGATGGCCGAAGGTTGTTTTTGTGACTGGAAGCCTGTGGCCAGTGGGGTACCACAGGGATCGGTGCTGGGTCCCTTGCTGTTTGTGGTCTACATTAACGACTTGGATATGAATGTAAAAGGTATGATCAGTAAGTTCGCTGATGATACAAAGATTGGTAGGGTGGTAAATAGCGAGGAGGATAGCCTCAGTCTGCAGGACGATATAGATGGGTTGGTCAGATGGGCGGAACAGTGGCAAATGGAATTTAACCCGGAAAAGTGCGAGGTGATGCACTTTGGAGGGACTAACAAGGCAAGGGAATACAAAATGAATGGGAGGACCCTAGGCAAGACAGAGGGTCAGAGGGATCTTGGTGTGCAAGTTCACAGATCCCTGAAGGCGGCGGAACAGGTAGATAAGGTGGTAAAGAAGGCATATGGGATACTTGCCTTTATTAGCCGAGGCATAGAATATGAGAGCAAGGAGGTTATGATGGAGCTGTATAAAACACTGGTTAGGCCACAGCTGGAGTACTGTGTGCAGTTCTGGTCGCCACACTACAGGAAGGATGTGATCGCTTTGGAGAGGGTGCAGAGGAGATTCACCAGGATGTTACCAACACACACACAAACACACACACACAAACACACACACAAACACACACACACAAACACACACACACAAACGCACATACACACACATACACAAACACACACACAAACACACACAAACACACATACACAAACACACCCTGTGGTATTAGAACAAGTGAGAAATTGAGCGTGTGAGAAGGAGAGAATGAGAGAGACTGTACTTGGAGTGACAGACCTATGCTGTACTCAAGGTTACGTTAAGCTGCAGTCTGCTCGTAATGTCACATCTGGTTTTCGGTTTATTTATCTATCCAGGTCCATGGGTTTCATTACCTCTGACATCGCACATCCACCTACTTTACACAGGACCTCGCGTTAACCTCAATGCCAGAAACTTTCTTATTTCACCTTTTCTGTTACCGATTTTCCTCCCTCCTGTGTGAATTCGCTGTCCTCTCAGCAGCTGCCCTGTTTCTCACCCAACTGATCATTCAGCCCCTCGAGCCTGTTACATAGGAACAGAAGGAGGCCATTCAGCCCCTCAAACCTGTTACATAGGAACAGGAGTAGGCCATTCAGCCCCTCGAACCTGTTACATAGGAACAGCAGGAGGCCATTCAGCCCCTCGAGCCTGTTACATAGGAACAGCAGGAGGCCATTCAGCCCCTCGAGCCTGTTACATAGGAACAGCAGGAGGCCATTCAGCCCCTCGAGCCTGTTACATAGGAGCAGGAGTAGGCCATTCAGCCCCTCGAACCTGTTACATAGGAACAGCAGGAGGCCATTCAGCCCCTCGAGCCTGTTACATAGGAACAGCAGGAGGCCATTCAGCCCCTCGAGCCTGTTACATAGGAACAGGAGGAGGCCATTCAGCCCCTCGAGCCTGTTACATAGGAACAGGAGGAGGCCATTCAGCCCCTCGAGCCTGCTCCACCATTCAATGAGATCATGGCTGATCTGTACCTCAACCCCATTTTCACACCTTTTCTCCACATCCCCTGATAGCCAACAGAAAACAGAGGGTGTTGGGACAGACTCTGACCATTCACTACTCACCTGAGTTCATCTAATTAATCAATTCTTCAATTTGGTTGCACTGGTAAACCAGCAGGTTGAACATTACAGCGATCAAACCAATAGATCGGAATGTTTCAAAGCCCAGTGCCCAGTCTGACTGTCCCGGCACCTGGGAGTGTGTGGGGATCAGTCACTGTGTCAAATCATCCCCTCGGACACCCCTCCCCCTGACCCACTGTGTCGAGGTTGACTGTCATTGGGTCATTAGAACCAATGGGGCCTGGGGTCAGGGCTCTAGACCATGTTGGTGTCATCCCACACACTCTGATCAATAGCCCTGCTGTGGACAAATCAGGATCAGATCAGGATCAGAATCGGGATCAGGATCAGGATTAGGATCAGGAACAGATTTAGGAACAGGATAGAGATCGGGATCAGGGACAGCATCAGGATCAGAATCAGGGTCAGGGTCAGAATCGGGATCAGGATCGGGATCGGGATCAGGGACAGGATTAGAGTCAGAGTCAGGGTCAGGGTCAAAATCGAGATCGAGATCAGGATCAGGGTCAGAATCGGGATCAGGATCGGGATCGGGATCGGGGACAGGATTAGAGTCAGAGTCAGGGTCAGAATCGAGATCGAGATCAGGGTCAGGGTCAGATTCGGGATCGGTATCGGGGACAGGATTAGGGTCAGAGTCACGGTCAGGGTCAGAGTCGGGATCGGGATCGGGATCAGGGACAGGATAGGATCAGAGTCAGGGTCAGGGTCAGGGTCGGGATCGGGATCGAGATCGGGATCAGGGACAGGATAGGGTCAGAGTCAGGGTCAGGGTCAGAGTCGGGATCAGGGACTGGGTCAGGGTCAGAATCGGGATCAGGATCAGGGTCAGGGTCAGAATCGGGATCGGGATCGGGGACAGGATTAGGGTCAGAGTCACGGTCAGGGTCAGAGTCGGGATCGGGATCGGGATCAGGGACAGGATAGGATCAGAGTCAGGGTCAGGGTCAGGGTCGGGATCGGGATCGAGATCGGGATCAGGGACAGGATAGGGTCAGAGTCAGGGTCAGGGTCAGAGTCGGGATCAGGGACTGGGTCAGGGTCAGAATCGGGATCAGGATCAGGATCAGGGTCAGAGTCGGGATCAGCTATTCACAATATATATCAGTGATTTGGATGAGGGAACTGAATGTAACATTTCCAAGTTTGCAGACGACACAAAGCTGGGGTGGAATGTGAGCTGTGAGGAGGATGCAAAGAGGCTCCAATGTGATTTAGACAAGTTGGGTGAGTGGGCAAGAACATGGCAGATGCAGTATAACGTGGATAAATGTGAGGTTATCCACTTTGGTTGTAAAAACAGAAAGACAGATTATTATCTGAATGGTGATAGATTGGGAAAAGGGGAGGTGCAACAAGACCTGGGTGTCCTTGTACACCAGTCACTGAAAGCGAGCATTCAGGTGCAGTCAGCAGTTAGGAAGGCGAATGGTATGTTGGCCTTCATTGCAAGAGGATTTGAATACAGGAGCAGGGATGTCTTACTGCAGTTATACAGGGCCTTGGTGAGACCACATCTGGAATATTGTGTGCAGTTTTGGTCTCCTTATCTGAGGAAGGATGTGTTTGCCATGGAGGGAGTGCAACGAAGGTTTACCAGACTGATTCCTGGGATGGCAGGACTGACATATGAGGAGAGATTGGGTCGACTAGGCCTATATTCACTAGAGTTTAGAAGAATGAGAGGTGATCTCATCGAAACATATAAAATTCTAACAGGACTAGACAGACTAGATGCAGGGAGGATGTTCCCGATGGCTGGGGAGTCCAGAACCAGGGGTCACAGTCTCAGGATACGGGGTATGCCATTTAGAACCGAGATGAGGAGAAATTTCTTCACTCAGAGGGTGGTGAACCTGTGGAATTCTCTACCACAGAAGGCAGTGGAGGCCAAGTCATTAGATGTATTCAAGAAGGAGATAGATATATTTCTTAATGCTAAAGGGATCAAAGGATATGGGGAAAAAGCAGGAACAGGGTACTGAGTTAGACGATCAGCCATGATCATTTTGAATGGCGGAGCAGGCCCGAAGGGCCGAATGGCCTACTCTTGCTCCTATTTTCTATGTTTCTATGATCCAATAATAACTTTCAAAAGGGAATTGGATAAATACTTGAAGGGAAAAAGTTTACAGGGCTCTGGGAAAAGAGCAAGGGAATGGGACTAATTGGATAGCTCTTTCAAAAAGCTGACCGTTCGGTTCATGTTGGACAGAATGGTTTCCTTTCCCTGGCGAGTCTCCTTTAATGAAGGACTGGGGTTGACAATTGTAAACATTTTTTCACATCGTTCACCTGACGAAGGAGGAAGCCTCCGAAAGCTTGTGAATTTAAAATAAAATTGCTGGACTATAACTTGGTGTTGTAAAATTGTTTACAATTAATGAAGGACGCTGAGATCTGCTGATTTGTGGTCCTATGTCTCCCTCTGCTGGGCTGCTCCAGCTACTAAACCATGAAAATCACAGGCCTCTGTCAGTTAAATCAGTCACTGTTAACTCTCGTACATTATGGGATGTACACACGGCTCCTATTATCCAGGCTGTGCGCTCCAGTGTAGCAGTGTTGGATTCTTCACCTCACCACTATACAATCCCTCAAACTCTGCATTCCTCTAACTCTCTTCTCTTGTTCACCCTCCCACCTTTCGCTCCACCATTGGTGGCCGTGCCTTCAGCTGCCTAGGCCCTGAGCTCCGGAATTCCCTCCCGAAACCTCTCCACCTCTCTCTCCTCCTTTAAGATGCTCTTTAAAACCTACCTCTGTGACCAAGCTTTTGGTCACCTGTCCCAATATCTCCTCATGTGGCTCGGTGTCAAATTTTGTTTGTTCTACAAAAACAACAAAAACTTGCATTTATATAGCGCCTTTAACGTAGTAAAATGTCCCGAGGCGTTCCACGGGAGTGATTATCAAACTGAGGCAGGGGCGGAGACGGGCGATGTTACGGAGGTGGAAGTAGGCGGTCTTGGTGATGGAGCGGATATGGGGTCAGAAGCTCATCTCAGGGTCAAATAGGAGACTGAGGTTGTGAACGGTCTGGTTCAGCCTCAGACAGTGAGAGGGAGAGGGATGGAGTCGGTGGTGAGGGAACAGAGTTTGGGGCGGGGACCAAAGACAATGGCTTCAGGCTTCCCAATGTTTAACTGGAGGAAATGTCTGCTCATCCAGCACTGGATGTCGGACAAGCAGTGTGACAAATGAGAGACAGTGGAGGGGGCGAGGGAGGTGGTGGTGAGGTAGAGCTGGGTGTCGTCAGTGTACATGTGGAATCTGACGGTGTGTTTTTGGAACTTACATCAATGAAAGTTGTTGCATAATTCAAAGTTATACCATAACAAGGGTACAGTGGTGCAGTGGTTCTGTTACTGGACTAATAATCCGGTGAACATGAGTTCAAATCCCACCGCGGGCATAATTTGAAGTCAATGTAACAAAAAATCAGGAAATAAGAAGCAGGTCTCAGTAAAAGTGACCCTGCAGCAGTCGGATTGTCGTAAAAACCCAACTGGTTCACTGATGTCCTTTAAGGGAAGGAAACCTGCCGTCCTCACCCGGTCTGGGCCTATAGGTGACTCCAGTCCCCACACCAACGTGGTTGACCCTTGATTGCCCTCTGAAGTGACCACTCGGTTGTATCAAAACCACGACCAGCGGTTCAAGAAGACGGCCCACCACCACCTTCTCAGGGTAACCCGGGACGGGCAATAAATGCCGGCCTCGCCAACGATGCCCACATCCCGAGAAATGAGTGAAAAAGAGAAGGAAAGGAGTATTATGGTCAAGTGTTATTTGTGTGAAATGATTCGAATGAAACAATGGCAATAAAGTAGCAATTTCGTGTTGACAAAATTTTGAATTATCAGTTAATTTTAATTCAGCAACTTTGAATTAAGAACAGGAGATTCTATTTCCAGAGCAGGGGATTCTCCGGGTGTCCTGGCCAACATTCCTCCCTCAAACGATGCCACCAAAAAAAACAGACCTGGTTGCTGTTTCCGGGATCTTGCTGTGCACAAAATGGCTGCCGCTTTTGCCTCCGTAGCCGGAGTAAGTGCACTGAGAGGTAACTCATCTCTTTGAGACATTTCTGAGAGGGAAGCAGGTGGGGCAAACACAAGGGAAATGTGAAGCTGCTGCACAAACACCCACCACCAGAGGGCAGACACGGTCTGCTCCTGTTGGCTCAGCAATTATTATCTGATTCTGTTCACACATCACAATAAATATCACATTACTCTGACTGAGAGTTAATTTTAAAAGGTATCAACATTCCACTGAAATGAACAACAGGTGGCTGTCATTTTCAAGCAAGAATCACCGGTACATTTAATTTCTTGACTCTTGTTTTAAAAACTATCCCATCCTTCCCACCAGACTCACCCAAAGATGCTGTCGCAACTTGGAGAAAGAGTTCCTTCCGTGAGACAGAAATCCTGACTGCACATTTGGCAGCAGATACAGAGAAAGGCAATTTGTCTAAAACTGATGGGGGAGAGCTGCCTACGTAACATACAGAGTGAGTGAGGGGAGATTTACTGTGTAATATACAGAGTGAGTGAGGGGAGATTTACTGTGTAATATACAGAGTGAGTGAGGGGAGATTTACTGTGTAATTTACAGAGTGAGTGAGGGATGATTGTCAGTCCAAGATACAGAGTGAGTGAGGGGAGATTTACCTGTGTAATTTACAGAGTGAGTGAGGGATGATTGTCAGTCCAAGACACACAGTGAATGAGGGGAGATTTACCTGTGTAATTTACAGAGTGAGTGAGGGATGATTGTCAGTCCAAGATACAGAGTGAGTGAGGGGAGAATTTACCTGTGTAATATACAGAGTGAGTGAGGGAAATTTACTGTGCAATATACAGAGTGAGTGAGGGGAGATTTACTGTGTAATATACAGAGTGAGTGAGGGGAGATTTACTGTGTAATATACAGAGTGAGTGGGTGGAGATTTACTGTGTAATATACAGAGTGAGTGAGGGGAGATTTACTGTGTAATATACAGAGTGAGTGGGTGGAGATTTACTGTGTAATATACAGAGTGAGTGAGGGGAGATTTACTGTGTAATATACAGAGTGAGTGAGGGGAGATTTACTGTGTAATATACAGAGTGAGTGAGGGGAGATTTACTGTGTAATATACAGAGTGAGTGAGGAGAGATTTACTGTGTAATATACAGAGTGAGTGAGGGGAGATTTACTGTGTAATATACAGAGTGAGTGAGGAGAGATTTACTGTGTAATATACAGAGTGAGTGAGGGGAGATTTACTGTGTAATATACAGAGTGAGTGGGTGGAGATTTACTGTGTAATATACAGAGTGAGTGAGGGGAGATTTACTGTGTAATATACAGAGTGAGTGAGGGGAGATTTACTGTGTAATATACAGAGTGAGTGAAGGGGAGATTTACTGTGTAATATACCGAGTGAGTGAGGGGAGATTTACTGTGTAATATACAGAGTGAGTGAGGGGAGATTTACTGTGTAATATACAGAGTGAGTGAGGGGAGATTTACTGTGTAATATACAGAGTGAGTGAGGGGAGATTTACTGTGTAATATACAGAGTGAGTGAGGGGAGATTTACTGTGTAATATACAGAGTGAGTGAGGGGAGATTTACTGTGTAATATACAGAGTGAGTGAGGGGAGATTTACTGTGTAATATACAGAGTGAGTGAGGGGAGATTTACTGTGTAATATACAGAGTGAGTGAGGGGAGATTTACTGTGTAATATACAGAGTGAGTGAGGGGAGATTTACTGTGTAATATACAGAGTGAGTGAGGGGAGATTTACTGTGTAATATACAGACTGAGTGAGGGGAGATATAATGTGTAATATACAGAGTGAGTGAGGAGAGATTTACTGTGTAATATACAGAGTGAGTGAGGGGAGATTTACTGTGTAATATACAGAGTGAGTGAGGGGAGATTTACTGTGTAATATACAGAGTGAGTGAGTGGAGATTTACTGTGTAATATACAGAGTGAGTGAGGGGAGATTTACTGTGTAATGTACAGAGTGAGTGAGGGGAGATTTACTGTGTAATATACAGAGTGAGTGAGGAGAGATTTACTGTGTAATATACAGAGTGAGAGAGGGGAGATTTACTGTGTAATATACAGAGTGAGTGAGGAGAGATTTACTGTGTAATATACAGAGTGAGTGAGGGGAGATTTACTGTGTAATATACAGAGTGAGTGAGGGGAGATTTACTGTGTAATATACAGAGTGAGTGAGGGGAGATTTACTGTGTAATATACAGAGTGAGTGAGGGGAGATTTACTGTGTAATATACAGAGTGAGTGAGGGGAGATTTACTGTGTAATATACAGAGTGAGTGAGGAGAGATTTACTGTGTAATATACAGAGTGAGTGAGGGGAGATTTACTGTGTAATATACAGAGTGAGTGAGGGGAGATTTACTGTGTAATATACAGAGTGAGTGAGGGGAGATTTACTGTGTAATATACAGAGTGAGTGAGGGGAGATTTACTGTGTAATATACAGAGTGAGTGAGGAGAGATTTACTGTGTAATATACAGAGTGAGTGAGGGGAGATTTACTGTGTAATATACAGAGTGAGTGAGGGGAGATTTACTGTGTAATATACAGAGTGAGTGGGTGGAGATTTACTGTGTAATATACAGAGTGAGTGAGGGGAGATTTACTGTGTAATATACAGAGTGAGTGAGGGGAGATTTACTGTGTAATATACAGAGTGAGTGAGGAGAGATTTACCTGTGTAATATACAGAGTGAGTGAGGGGAGATTTACTGTGTAATATACAGAGTGAGTGAGGGGAGATTTACTGTGTAATATACAGAGTGAGTGAGGGGAGATTTACTGTGTAATATACAGAGTGAGTGAGGGGAGATTTACTGTGTAATATACAGAGTGAGTGAGGGGAGATTTACTGTGTAATATACAGAGTGAGTGAGGAGAGATTTACCTGTGTAATATACAGAGTGAGTGAGGGGAGATTTACTGTGTAATATACAGAGTGAGTGAGGGGAGATTTACTGTGTAATATACAGAGTGAGTGAGGGGAGATTTACTGTGTAATATACAGAGTGAGTGAGGTGAGATTTACTGTGTAATATACAGAGTGAGTGAGGGGAGATATAATGTGTAATATACAGAGTGAGTGAAGGGAGATTTACCTGTGTAATATACAGAGTGAGTGAGGGGAGATATAATGTGTAATATACAGAGTGAGTGAAGGGAGATTTACTGTGTAATATACAGAGTGAGTGAGGGGAGATTTACTGTGTAATATACAGAGTGAGTGAGGAGAGATTTACCTGTGTAATATACAGAGTGAGTGAGGGGAGATTTACCTGTGTAATATACAGAGTGAGTGAGGGGAGATATAATGTGTAATATACAGAGTGAGTGAAGGGAGATTTACTGTGTAATATACAGAGTGAGTGAGGGGAGATTTACTGTGTAATATACAGAGTGAGTGAGGAGAGATTTACCTGTGTAATATACAGAGTGAGTGAGGGGAGATTTACTGTGTAATATACAGAGTGAGTGAGGGGAGATTTACTGTGTAATATACAGAGTGAGTGAGGGGAGATTTACTGTGTAATATACAGAGTGAGTGAGGGGAGATTTACTGTGTAATATACAGACTGAGTGAGGGGAGATATAATGTGTAATATACAGAGTGAGTGAAGGGAGATTTACTGTGTAATATACAGAGTGAGTGAGGGGAGATTTACTGTGTAATATACAGAGTGAGTGAGAGGAGAATTACTGTGTAATGTACAGTGTGAGGGGCAATTGAATGTGTAATATATAGAATGAGTGAAGGGACATTTACCTGTGTAATATACAGAGTGAGTGAGAGGAGATTGACCTGTGTAATATACAGAGTGAGTGAGGGGAGATTGACCTGTGTAATATACAGAGTGAATGGACTTTTCCCTGTGAAGATTCACGTGTTGTATCTGTGTGAACCTGTAACCTGCCCTTCAGGTGACGGGGGCTATCCTGGACTGGGGGTAAAATCGAACCATCGCACGAGGGTCTTCACTCTGTAACTCACATGCTGTGATCACAGTCGTCTTGATGGTGGGAGAGAAGTCTTTATCCTGCATTCATTGATTAAATCTTACTTACCTCATTCTGTCTCCTTCTTCCTCGAATTGTCAGCCCTCGCTGCGATATAATTCCCTAGCTGCCAGCTCTCCTTTATTACCTGATCCAGCTCAGCAGATTTCATGTGAGGGGTAGGACACTGTTTGGTAGCAGGCTATTCGACTGCTGCGGCAATCACCACAAGGTCGATCCTCTCCCCTCGTCAGACAGGTCGGTTACACAGGGGTCGCTGGATGGTGATCAGGATCAGGGACCACTCGGCTAAGTTTTCCTCTCCCTCACCCAGGCTGAGCGAGGCTCCTTTAACTGCCCCCCCCACCCACCTCCCACCCCGACCAGCTAACAGCACCACCCAGGTAGAACTCTGCGATATCTTGAGGCCGGTGCTCGTTCCCAACAGGCCCAGCCCTCACTCGCGGGATTGAAAGGATGCACACAGATGGGCACAGGAGGAGAAAAAAAGGGGAAGGGGGAAACAGTGGGATCCGGGAAGAGGGGAATATAAACCTGGACAAAGAGCAGTTTCCATGGTGAGCTCTCAAACAGATACATGCCCGCAGGATCCCAGCCTTTGCTCAGTTCTTCAAGGGCCCATCTGCAGCGAGGTGAGGGAGGGAGAGATGCTTAATTAACGAGCAGGCGCCTTTGACACAGGCACGGCCCATTGTGTGACCAATGGACAAGAAAGTAAATTAGTGTAACAAATGGGTGTTACTAACACCCAGTTTACGACAGGTCGGACCACACAGGCTGTATCCTTCGTTGCTACGCCAGCCTCTGTCCCACAGTCACTACCTTCAGAGGGGCTTCTTTCCCTCCTCCCCCCACCACCTCACCTCAATGTTTGCCTCTCTTCCCCTGTCTCTTGCTAGGGTTCAGTTGCACTGCTCCAGCACCAACCCCCCGCCCCTGTACCTCACTCGAATGGTCAGCTGTACCCAAGACACTCCTGCCCTGCCGTGTACAATACGTGTTAGTCTTTCTGATATATATACATCGTCCCCTGATAGTTTGGGGAGGGTTAGATGTACTTGCATTTATACAGTGCCTTTAACCTAGGGAAATGTCCCAAAGCACTTCTTGTTTCCATTCTCGGGATGTGGGCGTCGCTGGCAAGGCCGGCATTTATTACCCATCTCTAGTTACCCTGAGAAGGTGGTGGTGAGCCTTCTTGAACGGTTTGATACTTCAGAGTCTTGTTTGGTCACTTCAGAGGGGCAGTTAAGAGCCAACCACGTTAGTGTGGGACTGGAGTCACATATAGGCCCAGACCGGGTGAGGACGGCAGGTTTCCTTCCCTAAAGGACATCAGTGAACCAGTTGGGTTTTTATGACAATCCGACAGCTTCAGGGTCACTTTTGCTGACGCCAGCTTTTTTATTAAAATTGATTTCAAATTCTCAAACTGCCCACGGTGGGATTTGAACTCACGTCCGATGGATTATTAGTCCAGTAACAGAACCACGACACCACCCTACCCAAGGTCAGAGGGGAAATGAGCAGGGTTTAGGAGAAGAATTGGGAGAGATGGCCGAAAGCACGGCAGAATAGATCTGAGGAGGCTTTTAAAGGGAGAAGTGGAGAGGCTGATGGGGTTTGGGGTGGGAGTCCCAGAGAGCGGGGCCAACGCAGCCGAAGACCCTCTCGCTGAAGGGAAGGGGATGACGCAGGAGGCCAGAGTTGGAGGGCGGGAGGGGATGTGAGACTGAGACTGAAGGCGGCTGCAGCCAAGGCGGGAGGAGGTCCTGCCGGGATTTGTAAAGGAGGCCGAGGATCTCAAATTCAGTTGGAGGACAAGAAGCCAATGGAGATTGGTGAGGATGGAGGGAGAAGGGTGAGCAAGACTTTAGTGAGGGACAGGGAGCGGGTAGCGGAGGTTTGGATGAGTTAGTTCTGCCTGCACTGAAGGAGTTGATCACAGGCAAGATGGCAGTGGTGGAATAGAGGAGAATCTAGTATTAATAAATCTAATATCTAATATTAATGTATGCTGCACCTGCCCTGGGAGTGTTTGATGGGACAGTGTGGAGGGAGCTTTATTCTGTATCTAACCCGTGCTGTACCTGTCCTGGGAGTGTTTGATGGGACAGTGTAGAGGGAGCTTTACTCTGTATCTAACCCGTGCTGTACCTGCCCTGGGAGTGTTTGATGGGACAGTGTAGAGGGAGCTTTACTCTGTATCTAACCCGTGCTGTACCTGCCCTGGGAGTGTTTGATGGGACAGTGTAGAGGGAGCTTTACGCTGTATCTAACCCATGCTGCACCTGCCCTGGGAGTGTTTGATGAGACAGTGTAGAGGGAGCTTTACTCTGTATCTAACCCGTGCTGTACCTGCCCTGGGAGTGTTTGAAGGGACAGTGTAGAGGGAGCTTTACGCTGTATCTAACCCATGCTGCACCTGCCCTGGGAGTGTTTGATGGGACAGTGTAGAGGGAGCTTTACTCTGTATCTAACCTGTGCTGTACCTGCCCTGGGAGTGTTTAATGGTCCAGTGTAGGGGGAGCTTTACGCTGTATCAAACCCATGCTGCACCTGCCCTGGGAGTGTTTGATGGGACAGTGTCGAGGGAGCTTTACTATGTATCTAGCCCGTGCTGTACCTGCCCTGGGAGTGTTTGATGGGACAGTGTAGAGGGAGCTTTACTCTGTATCTAACCCGTGCTGTACCTGCCCTGGGAGTGTTTGATGGGACAGTGTGGAGGGAGCTTTACTCTGTACCTAACCCGTGCTGTACCTGCCCTGGGAGTGTTTGATGGAAACAGGAACTCCCCTGCTCTTCTTCGAATGGTTGGCATGGGATCTTTTACATCCACCTGAGAGGGCAAATGGGGCCTTGGTTTAACGTCTTATCTGAAAGACGGCACCTCCGACAGTGCAGCACTCTCTCAGAACTGCACTGGAGTGTCAGCCTGGATTTTGTGCTCAAGTCTCTGGAGTGGGACGTGAACCCACAACCTTCTGACTCAGAGGTGAGAGAGAGAGCCACTGAGCCACAGTGACACCTGATTTATCAGTTATCCTGATTTAGGGAGAGGAAAGCTCCCTAATCCTGATCATTATCCGGTGATCACCGGGTGGAGAACGGGTGAGAGGACCGTCAGGGTCAGGTGTGATGCCTCCCATGGTCCAACAATCTGCCAACACTCAGGCCAGGATTTTCTTGAAATCTAGGACTTAACTCCACCCGACCGACCTGCCGTTGACCCCAGCAAAGCTCCCCGGGGTCATCCTTATGTAAATGTTTCCAACAGGCCTCCTTCCTGCTCTGGGGAGCTCCGCGCTGTGATCAGGGGAGGGGACGAGCGGGCAACAGTTTAAAGGGGCAGGTTACGTCCAAAAGTCAAGAAATTTTTGCTGCTTGAAATGAAGGACACGGGATCCCACCAGGAAGACCCAGCAATCCATCACTCCTCCATCTATTAGCATTCCTGGTCGCATCTCCTAGCAACGCTGGAGGCCTGTCGAGCTCTGGCGTTTCCAGTGGCCAGTGTTGCCAAGTCGTTAGACGTCACTCCGCCATTATTGCGTCACCGCAACTGATTGAAGTCAAGCCGGAATCTCGAACACGTGAAATAAAAGTTTCACAGATCCCAGGCTCACTCTCTACCTTTACCCACCCTGTTCACACCCGAATAAACCTTCTTCAACAGCACCTCCCAAACCCATGACCTCCACCACCTAGGATGTCAAGGTGGCAAGTGACTCACCTCCTGACTCCCCAAAGCCTTTCCACCATCGACAAGGCACAAGTCAGGAGTGTGATGGAATACTCTCCACTTGCCTGGACGAGTGCAGCTCCAACAACACTCAAGAAGCTCGACACCATCCAGGACAAAGCAGCCCACTTGATTGGCACCCCATCCACCACCCGAAACATTCACTCCCTTCACCACCGGCGCACTGTGGCTGCAGTGTGCACCATCCACAGGATGCACTGCAGCAACTCGCCAAGGCTTCTTCAACAGCACCTCCCAAACCCCCGACCTCTACCACCTGAAGGACAAGAGCAACAGGTACATGGGAACAACACCACCTGCACGTTCCCCTCCAAGTCACACACCATCCCGACTTGGAAATATATCGCCATTCCTTCATCGTCGCTGGATCAAACAGCACTGTGGGAGAACCGTCACCACACGGACTGCAGCGGTTCAAGAAGGCGGCTCACCACCACCTTCTCAAGGGCAATTAGGGATGGGCAATAAATGCCGGCCTCGCCAGCGACGCCCACATCCCGAGAGTGAATTTTTTAAAAATAGGGTAAAGACGAAGGAAGTTCCTAGGAGCAATTTTTCAGTTCCTGAACCTGGATGGTGTGGGAGCAGGGCACTGAGGAATCTCCGATGGAATCTCCCTACCAGTAACGATCTTAATCTATTTCCTGCTCCCAGGCCTTCCCATTACGTCTGTCCCTTTATCTTCACTGTCTAGGCTGACACGTGGAAGAACAGTCACCTGGTCAAGGTATGGGGGGTTCAGCATGTCAAGCTGTACCCCAGTGAGGGTTGGAGTGTTTGGACGAGCGGAAGACAGTTATTGGGGGGGTCCAACATGCCCGTTACTGCAACTCACCGTGTCTGAGAGAGCAGCAAGTTTCTCTTTACATCTGGATAAGGAGCGAAGGAAAGCCAGAGGATGTTAATGAATCGCAACAGGGAGGAGAGTACAGATTAAAGCATCATGTAAACACGACTTAGAGGCAGAGCAGTGAGAAACCTCTCACTCAGCAAGACAGCAGAGGCTCAGAGCTGTTGACTTTGTTGGGCTTTAGTCTGCAGTTTGCTGCAGTGTGAATATAAGTGTTTATCGCCCTCCCTGATATTGACCAGTGGGGGAGGGCAAGCCTGAGCCTAACTGGAAGCGTCAAGCTCCCTCTGAGGCGCACGCGAGGCCGGACCTATTTAAATACGCCAGGCCCGATTCAGTGACGTCAGGCCATCGGGCAACGGTGACAAGGAGCCACGGCCGAGGACCCATGGGACTGGTAAGTGGTGAATTGGAGGGGGGGTGGAGGGAGGGAGGTAGGCGATTGTGGACGGGGTAGGAGGGAGGGAAACACAGGGCCTTAGAATCCCTTGTGGGGCCCGGAGAAACACTCCTGCTCCTCTCGGCCCACCGGGGAAACTTTTTCTAAAAATGGCTGGGCTTTTCGGCCCTGTTGTGTCCCCACTGCTCTTCCACGTCCCATGTGATTCTCAGTGAGGGCCGTCACTGGGCATGTAACGCCGCTCCCGAGGGCTGAAATACAGTCGGGGGGGGGTCCGAGTTACTCTATCAGAACCCCCCACCTTTCAACGAGGCCCATCGCCTGCCCGACGCAAGGACCTCGAAGGCTGGCCTGAGCGTGCCTGTTTAAATGACGTACGGCCCGAGGCCCAGCGAGGATCGGGTGAGTCGGCCGCTCCCGGGATTTTAATGCCCTCGCACGCCCCGTTTTAGTGGGGCGCGGGGGGGAGGGGTTAAAATCAGGAACCTAGGCGTATGTAGGTGTTTGAATGTGTGTGTCTGTGTGTGTGTGTTGGTGTCTGTGTGTGCACATGTGTGTCTGAGTCTGTGTTGGTGTCTGTGTGTGTGTGTCTGTGTGTAGGTTGGTGTCTGTGTGTGTGTCTGTGGGTGGGTTAGTGTCTGGGTGTGTGTCTCTGTCCCCATACTTTCCAATTTCTACACTGTTGCGGGCTGGGAGAAGCTGCATGGGGTATTCAGAATCCCAATGTCTTGCTGTCTCGGTGCATTTAATTCCAACACTGTATCAGACCAGCCTTGTGCCACTAAATCTATAAAAATCATTCCCAAATGAAAAGAACAAACCTGCATTTATATAGCACCTTTCAAGACCTCAGGACGTCCCAAAGCACTTTACAATCAATGAAGTACTTTTTGAAGTGTAGTCACTGCTGTAATGTAGAAAACGTGGCAGCCGATTTGCGCAAAGCAAGATCCCACAAACAGCAATGAGATAAATGACCAGATAATCTGCTTTTTAGTGATGTTGGTTGAGGAATAAATGTTGGCCAGTATACCAAATCTCTGAAAGGATCATAGAATCATAGAAAATAGGAGCAAGAGTAGGCCATTCGGCCCTTCGGGCCTGCTCCATCATTCAAAATGATCATGGCTGATCATCTAACTCAGTTCCCTGTTCCCGCTTTTTCCCCATATCCCTTGATCCCTTTAGCATTAAGAAATATATCTATCTCCTTCTTGAATACATCTAATGACTTGGCCTCCACTGCCTTCTGTGGTAGAGAATTCCACAGGTTCACCACCCTCTGAGTGAAAACATTTCTCCTCATCTCGGTTCTAAATGGCATACCCCGTATCCTGAGACTGTGACCCCTGGTTCTGGACTCCCCAGCCATCGGGAACATCCTCCCTGCATCTAGTCTGTCTAGTCCTGTTAGAATTTTATATGTTTCGATGAGATCACCTCTCATTCTTCTAAACTCGAGTGAATATAGGCCTAGTCGACCCAATCTCTCCTCATACGTCAGTCCTGCCGTCCCAGGAATCAGCCTGGTAAACCTTTGTTGCACTCCCTCCATGGCAAGGACATCCTCAGATAAGGAGACCAAAACTGCACACAATACTCCAGGTGTGGTCTCACCAGGGCCCCGTATAACTGCAGTAAGACATCCCTGTTCCTGTACTCAAATCCTCTTGCAATGAAGGCCAACATACCATTCGCCTTCCTAACTGCTTGCTGCACCTGAATGCTCGCTTTCAGCGACTGGTTTACAAGGACACCCAGGTCTCGTTGCACCTCCCCTTTTCCCAATCTATCACCATTCAGATAATAATCTGTCTTTCTGTTTTTACAATTGTAAACAATTTTACAACACCAAGTTATAGTCCAGCAATTTTATTTTAAATTCACAAGCTTTCGGAGGCTTCCTCCTTCCTCAGGTGAACGATGTGGAACCAAAGTGGATAACCTCACATTTATCCACGTTATACTGCATCTGCCATGTTCTTGCCCAACTTGTCTGAATCACATTGGAGCCTCTTTGCATCCTCCTCACAGCTCACATTCCACCCCAGCTTTGTGTCGTCTGCAAATTTGGAAATGTTACATTCAGTTCCCTCATCCAAATCATTGATATATATTGTGAATAGCTGGGGCCCAAGCACTGATCCCTGCGGTACCCCACTAGTCTCTGCCTGCCACCTGGAAAAAGACCCGTTTATTCCTACTCTCTGTTTCCTGTCTGTCAACCAATTCTCAATCCATGCCAGTATATTCCCCCAATCCCATGTGCTTTAATTTTGCACACTAACCTCTTGTGTGGAACCTTATCAAAAGCCTTCTGAAAATCCAAATATACCACACCCACTGGTTCTCCCCTATCTATTCTACTAGTTACATCCTCAAAAAACTCCAGTAGATTTGTTAAGCATGATTTCCCTTTCATAAACCCATGCTGACTTTGTCCAATCCCGTTAATGCCCTCCAAGTGTTCTGTTATCACATCTTTTATAATAGACTCCAGCATTTTCCCCACTACTGATGTTAGGCTAACTGGTCTGTAATTCCCTGTTTTTTCTCTCCCTCCTTTTTTAAATAGTGGGCTTACATTTGCCACCCTCCAATCTGTAGGAACTGTTCCAGAGTCTATAGAATTTTGGAAGATGATCACCAATGCATCCACTATTTCCAGGGCCACTTCCTTTAGTACTCTGGGATGTCGATTATCAGGCCCTGGGGATTTGTCAGCCTTTAGCCCCATTAATTTCCCTGGCACTATTTTTTTACTAATACTGGTTTCCTTCAGTTCCTCCCTCTCACTAGACCCTTGGTTCCCTAATATTTCTGGCAGGTTATTTGTGTCCTCCTTTGTGAAGACAGAACCAAAGTATGTGTTTAATTGTTCTGCCATTTCTTTGTTCCCCATTATAATTTCCCCTTGGAGGGGGTGCAGCAAAATTCATCAGAATGATACCGGGGCTAAAAGGGTTAAATTATGAGGACAGGTTGCATAGACTAGGCTTGTATTCCCTTGCATTTAGAAGATTAAGGGGTGAGTCCTTTAAAATGATTAAAGGATTCGATAGGGTAGAGATAAACTATTTCCTCTGGTGGGGGAGTCCAGAACAAGAGGGCAGAATCTTAAAATTAGAGCTCGGCCATTTAGGAGCTAAATCAGGAAACACTTCTTCACACAAAGGGTAGTGGAAATCTGGAACTCTCTCCCTCAACAGGCTGTGTCAATTGGAGCTTTCAAGGCTCAGATCGATAGATTTTTGTTGGGATACGGAGCAAAGGCGAGTAAATGGAATTGAGGTACAGATCAGCCATGATCTAACTGAATGATGGAACAGGTTCGAGGGACTGAATGGCCTCCTCCTGTTTCTATGTAACTCCCCTGCTCTTCTTCAAGGGCAGGTGGGTCTTTGGAACGCGGGACATAACCCCACAAAATTAGTCCTTTTTTTGGCCCCGTTTTGGACGCTTCGAGGTCCGATTTGTACGCCTTTGTGTAAAAATAGAAGGTGCACAGTTGCACTGAGATGTGTTAGTTAGTAGCCGGGCCCAGGGATTAGTGGGCGAGTGCTTGGACAGTCAGTAAAACCACAAGGCATCCCCACCCCCTCCTCACAGCCGGTGATTCTGACCTCCTTTGTGTGTCTCCCAGATGCTGAGAGGGACACTTCCATCGAGGTGTCAGAGTTCCAGCAATCAAAGGAAGGCACTTTCTCAGTGAACGAGCCGATGATCACTTTGTTAGCTAACAGGGACCCTTTCTTGCATTTTTATGGAGAGTTTCCACCTTCCCCCGAAGATCACACACAAACTTGGGCAAGAACAGTGTCAACACTGTCCCACTTAGGATAATTGCTCTCCCAGCTGTGTGTGCATGTGTGTCTGTGTGTGTGTGTGTCCGTGTCCGTCCGTGTCCCTGGGTGTCTGTGTGTGAGTGCATGCGAGTGTGTGTCTGTGTGTGCTCGTGCGATTGTATGTGTTTGTGTCCGTGTGAGTGCGCATCTATGCGTATCTGTGCGTCTGTGTGTGTCTGTGTCTCTGTGAGTGTGTGTGTGTGTGTGTCTGTGTCTCTGTGAGTGTGTGTGTGTCTGTGTCTCTGTGAGTGTGTGTGTGTCTGTGTCTCTGTGAGTGTGTGTGTGTGTGCGTCTGTGTCTCTGTGAGTGTGTGTGTGTGTGTGTCTGTGTCTCTGTGAGTGTGTGTGTGTGTGTCTGTGTCTCTGAGTGTGTGTGTGTGTGTCTGTGTCTCTGTGAGTGTGTGTGTGTCTGTGTCTCTGTGAGTGTGTGTGTGTGTGTCTGTGTCTCTGTGAGTGTGTGTGTGTGCGTCTGTGTCTCTGTGAGTGTGTGTGTGTGTGTGTGTCTGTGTCTCTGTGAGTGTGTGTGTGTGTCTGTGTCTCTGAGTGTGTGTGTGTGTGTCTGTGTCTCTGTGAGTGTGTGTGTGTGTGTGTCTGTGTCTCTGTGAGTGTGTGTGTGTGTGTCTGTGTCTCTGAGTGTGTGTGTGTGTGTCTGTGTCTCTGTGAGTGTGTGTGTGTGTCTCTGTGAGTGTGTGTGTGTCTGTGTCTCTGTGAGTGTGTGTGTGTGTGTGTGTGTCTGTGTCTCTGTGAGTGTGTGTGTGTGTCTCTGTGAGTGTGTGTGTGTGTGTCTGTGTCTCTGTGAGTGTGTGTGTGTGTGTCTCTGTGAGTGTGTGTGTGTGTGTCTGTGTCTCTGTGAGTGTGTGTGTCTCTGTGAGTGTGTGTGTGTGTGTCTGTGTCTCTGTGAGTGTGTGTGTGTGTGTCTGTGTCTCTGTGAGTGTGTGTGTGTGTGTCTCTGTGAGTGTGTGTGTGTGTGTCTGTGTCTCTGTGAGTGTGTGTGTCTCTGTGAGTGTGTGTGTGTGTCTGTGTCTCTGTGAGTGTGTGTGTGTCTGTGTCTCTGTGAGTGTGTGTGTCTCTGTGAGTGTGTGTGTGTGTGTCTGTGTCTCTGTGAGTGTGTGTGTCTGTGTCTCTGTGAGTGTGTGTGTGTGTCTGTGTCTCTGTGAGTGTGTGTGTGTGTGTCTGTGTGTGTGTGTGTGTGTCTGTGAGTGTGTGTGTGTGTGTGTCTCTGTGAGTGTGTGTGTGTGTGTCTGTGTCTCTGTGAGTGTGTGTGTCTCTGTGAGTGTGTGTGTGTGTGTGTCTGTGTCTCTGTGAGTGTGTGTGTCTCTGAGTGTGTGTGTGTCTGTGTCTCTGTGAGTGTGTGTGTGTCTGTGTCTCTGTGAGTGTGTGTGTGTGTCTGTGTCTCTGTGAGTGTGTGTGTGTGTCTGTGTCTGTGTGTGTGTGTGTGTCTGTGTCTGTGTCTCTGTGTGTGTGTGTGTGTCTGTGTCTCTGTGAGTGTGTGTGTGTGTGTCTGTGTCTCTGTGTGTGTGTGTCTGTGTCTCTGTGAGTGTGTGTGTGTGTCTGTGTCTCTGTGAGTGTGTGTGTGTGTGTGTCTCTGTGAGTGTGTGTGTGTCTGTGTCTGTGTGTGTGTGTGTGTCTGTGTCTCTGTGAGTGTGTGTGTGTGCGTCTGTGTCTCTGTGTGTGTGTGTGTGTCTCTGTGAGTGTGTGTGTGTGTGTCTGTGTCTCTGTGAGTGTGTGTGTGTGTCTGTGTCTCTGTGAGTGTGTGTGTGTCTGTGTCTCTGTGAGTGTGTGTGTGTCTGTGTCTCTGTGAGTGTGTGTGTGTGTCTGTGTCTCTGTGAGTGTGTGTGTGTGTCTCTGTGAGTGTGTGTGTGTCTGTGTCTCTGTGAGTGTGTGTGTGTGTGTGTCTGTGTCTGTGTGTGTGTGTGTGTGTGAGGAGTAAGTGTCTTATTCTCTTGATCGTTCAATCTGTTTTAATGTGAACCCTGCTCAATGTGCATTAATAAAAAGCATGCGGAGGTTTGACTGAGATCCCCTTTTGACTTGTGCGAGTTTTCGCACTCCCTGCAGGGTCTGTTTCGAGGTGTGACTTTTCCCAGCTCATTAGAGACCGGCATCACATTCTAACATTTAAGAGTAATGACCATTTGAAAGCCATCAAGGCTGCATTTTGGGAGGAGTGTCCCTTAATCTCTAGTGTGGTGTGTGTGTGTCTGTCTGTGTGTGTGTGGTGTGTGTGTGTGTGTAGGGGGAGGAAACGTACGAACATGTGAATTAAGAGCAGGAGTAGGCCATTCGGCCCCTCGAGCCTGCTCTGCCATTTGATAAGATCATGGCTGATCTGATTGGGACCTCAACCCTACTTTCCCATCTACCTACTATAACCTTTGACTCCCTTGTTAATCAGGAATCTCTCTAACTCAGTCTTAAAAATACTCAATGACCCTGCCTCCACCGCTCTCTGGGGGAGGGAGTTCCACAGACTCACGACCCTCTGAGAGAAAAAAATTCTCCTCATCTCCGTCTTAAATGGGAGACCCCTTATTTTTAAACTGTGGCCCCTAGTTCTAGTCTCTCCCACAAGGGGAAACATCCTCTCAGCATTTACCCCTTCTAGTCCCCTCAGGATCTTATATGTTTCAATAAGATCACCTCTCATTCTTCTAAACTCCATTGTATACAGGCCCAACTTGTCCGACCTTTCCTCATAATATAACCCCCTCATCCCAGGAATCAGTCGAGTGAACCTTCTCTGAACCGCCTCCAAAGCAATTATGTCCTTTCTTAAATAAGAAGACCAAAACTGCACACAGTATTCTAGATGTGGTCTCACCAATGCCCTGTACAACTGTAGCAAAACATCTCTACTTTTAGATTCCATTCCCCTTGCAATAAATGACAACATTCCATTTGCCTTCCTAATCACTTGCTGTACCTGCATACTAACTTTTTGTGATTCATGTACTCAGACACCAGTTTCCTGGATTCTTCTTATCATGAAAGATTCTGTTTTTTTTAATATCCGCTCCATCACCAAGACCGCCTACTTCCCCCTCCTCAACATCGCCCGTCTCCGCCCCTGCCTCAGCTCATCTGCTGCTGAAACTCTCATCCATGCCTTTGTTACCTCTAGACTGGACTATTCCAATGCTCTCCAGGCCGGCTTCCCACCTTGCACTCTCCATTAAATTGAGCTCATCCAGAACTCTGCTGCCCAAATCCTAACTCTCACCAAGTCCCGTTCTCCCATCACCCCTGTGCTCACTGACCTACATTGGCTCCGGGTCCAGCAACACCTTGATTTTAAAATTCTAATCCTTGTTTTTAAATCCCTCCATGGCCTCGCCCCCTCCCTATCTCTGTAACCTCCTCCAGCCCTACAACCCTCCGAGATCTCTGCGCTCCTCCAATTCTGGCCTCTTGCGCGTCCCCGATTTTAATCGCTCCCCCATTGGCGGCCGTGCCTTCAGCTGCCTGGGCCCTAAGCTCTGGAATTCCCTCGCTAAACCTCTCCGCCTCTCTCTCCTCCTTTAAGATGCTCCTTAAAACCTACTTCTTTGACCAAGCTTTTGGTCACCTGTCCTAATATTATTTGGCTCGGTGTCAAATTTTGCCCAATTACACTCCTGTGAAGCGCCTTGGGACGTTTTACTACCTTAAAGGCGCTGTTTAAATGCAGGGTGACATTAATGCCCCAGTATATATGCACCCTGACTGGTCATTGATCTGGTTATTGGTTGTGTGATCTTGCTGTGCCCAGAATGGTTACCCCTGTCTGCCTACTTGGGAGCAGTCACTGCACTCTGAAAGTAACTGATTGTACAGAGCACTTCAAGACATTTCAACTTGAAATGAATGTTTAAAAAAGGCTGAGGGGAGACCTAATGGAGGTCTTTAAAATTATGAAATGGTTTGATAGGGTAGATGTAGAGAAGATGTTTCCACTTGTGGGGGTGAGCAAAACTAGGAGCCATAAATATAAGATAGTCACTGATAAATCCAATAGGGAATTCAGGAGAAACTTCTTTACCCAGAGAGTGGTGAGAATGTGGAACTCACTCCCACAAGGAGTAGTTGAGGCGAATATCATAGATACATTTAAGGGGAAGCTGAGGGAAAAAGGAATAGCAGGATATGCTGATAGGGTGAGATGAAGTAGGGAGGGAGGAGGCTCGTGTGGAGCATAATTAACGGCATAGGCCAGTTGGGCCGAATGGCCTGTTTCTGTGCTGTACATTCTATGTAATTCTACGTAACGTGATACAATTCTATATAAGCACAAGCCTCTCCCTTTTTTCCTCCCAAAACCTGTCCTCTTCCTTTGTGCATGTTTTACCAACTGGACCCAGTTACAGAGAGTGATTTCCACCAGGATACACCTCTTACCAGCACTTCTTGGCCTCACTAAACTTTCTAGCACTCTATTATTTGTGTGTGTTTCTGTATTCCAATCCAGATCTGATCAGTCCTGGAAACACTATTCTGCCAATAGTAGATAAAAGTAAGTAAGAACAACCCTCACTTTTATCTCTGCAGACAGATTAACGGTTCAGGTAAAATAATAATAAGTTTTGTTTTCAACTAGACCCATTTTCCTGTGCCCTCTTCCCTTTGACATTTAAATGGAAATCAGATGATTGAAGTGACATCAAGGCTCCGTCTCCCTCCCAGTTTCTAAGTCTCGGTAAACTGCAGTCTAAGACACAGCAGAGCTTTGAGATTTCACAGATGTCTTGACATGGACACGGTCATTACTCTACTGACCACACCAGCGTGTCATCAGTCAATCAATTAATTGGATCTCTTGTTCAACCGCTCATCTCTCTCATCTGGTACTTAAACAGGACAAGAGCTCCCCGGGGGGTCATTGACACATCACAGGTTGGAGTTTGGGTATAAAGACAAGGGGGCTTGATCACATCGTCCTGTTCTTCAGTTCAGGAGCCCTGGATATACTGTTTGTTAAACTTCCTACTGACTAGAGCAGAGCAGAGTAGAATTGAGTTGAGCAGAGTTGAGTTGACTTTACTTGAGTTGGTTTGAGATATATTTTATATCTGGTTCCTTGTCCTAACGATGCAAGTCCCGGCCCTGAGTCTCGGAGGCTTTGGTTATCCATCTCCCTTCCCCTGCACTCCCCTCTGTCCGGACTACTCTTCGAAGCTCACCTACCGCAAGTCCTTCACCATCGATGCTCTCCTCTCCAGCTCCCAGTCCTCCTTCGAGCGACCGATTGTCGGCTGCTGCTCTACCGGGAACTGTACCCTGGGCTCTGCTCACCCCAGTGTGACTCTGAGCCCCCAGATCCCGCCGTCTCTCTACCCGGGTTTGGTGCACCCTCACCCCGGCTACCCACTGTATTATGGAGCGCCCCTGGTCTATCGCCAAACTACCTGCAGGGCGGGACACTACACACACGGTAAGCTGCCTCTACACTTGTTAAATGTCCCTATTGGTACAAAATGTGTATTTTTTTATATAACTAACACAATTCTTGGAAGCAAATCTCTCTTTATTTGATGACCGTCAAGTCTTAGCTGGGATTGTTCTCCTTAGAACGGAGAAGGTTAAGGGGAGATTTGATAGAGGTGTTCAAAATCATGAAGGGTTTTGAGAGAGTAAATAAGAAGAAACTGTTTCCAGTGTGAGGAGAGTCCATAACCAGAGAACACAGATTTAAAATAATTGGTAAAAGAACCAGGGGGGGAGATGAGCAGAATTTTCTTTACGCAGCGAGTTGTGATGATCTGGAATTCACTGCCTGAAAGGGCGGTGGAAGCAGATTCAATAGTAACTTTCAAAAGGGAATTAGATAAATACTTGAAAAGAAAAATTTACAGGACTATGGGGAAAGAGGAGAGGAATGGGACTATTTGGATAGCTCTTTCAAAGAGCCGACACAGGCACGATGGGCTGAATGGCCTCCTCTTGTGTTGTGAGATTCTGTAAATATTTTTATGATCGTTTGTACTTTTGTTTCAATCAATATTGGAAGAAAATAGTCAGCAATATTTAACCAATGATTTTTTTGGGGGGATTATAATTGGGGGGGGGGGGTCTACCCCCAGTATCCAGCTGGGTTTTCCAGTACTAGATGTAAACATCCTTTTTTAATTTGTTTCTGCCCTCAGAATACCCCTTGGCCAAGCCCGGCGTCCCTGCTTTCAAATCCAAAGTTGGCAAATCGAAGCGGGTGAGGACCATCTTCACCCACGAGCAGCTGGCACGCCTGGAGAAGGAGTTTGCCCGGCAGCAGTACATGGTGGGGTCCGAGAGGTTTCTGCTGGCGTCTGCTCTCCAACTCAACGAATCGCAGGTAGGGTCCGAACCTGGCGCAATTTACTCCTTGCATCTGCTCAGCTTATAACTGAAGTCACTTGTGGGATGTGCGCCGAGCGAGGGAAAGAAAGGCTGCATTAATTTCACGCCTTTCACGACCTCAGGACGACCCCTGTGCTCGCTGACCTACATTGGCTCCCGGTCCGGGAACGCCTCGATTTTAAAATTCTCATCCTTGTTTTCAAATCCCTCCATGGTCTCACCCCCTCCCTATCTCTGTAACCTCCTCCAGCCCTACAACCCTCCGAGATCTCTGCGCTCCTCCAATTCTGGCCTCTTGCACATCCCCGATTTCCATCGTTCCCCCATTGGCGGCCGTGCCTTCAGCTGCCTCGGCCCCAAGCTCTGGAATTCCCTCCCGAAACCTCTCCACCTCTCTCTCCTCCTTTAAGACGCTGCTTAAAACCCACCTCTTTGACCGAACTTTTGATCATCTGTCCTAATATCTCCTTATATGGCTCGGTGTCAAATTTTGTCTGATAATCGCTCCTGTGGAATGTTTTACTACATTAAAGGTGCTATATAAATGCAAGTTGTTGTTGTTGTCCCAAACTGCTTCACAACCCAATGAAGCACTTTGAAGTGTAGCCTCTGTTGTAATGTAGGAAACGTGGCAGCCAATTTACGCACAGCAAGATCCCACAAACAACAATTTGATAATGACCAGATAATCTGTTTTAGTGAAGTTGTTTCAAGATGATTACTCTCCTGGGTACTTTCACGAGGGCAGCCCTGATTGGCAACAGTAGGGTTGGTTTGGGGAATGGGAAGGTCACTTGTGCTTAAGGAGAATCTCATCCAAACCGACCCCATGACCCTCCTGAACAAAAATTAACTTTGAAGGAACGTGTATGTCACATGATCACAAGAACAGGAGGAGGCCATTCAGCCCCTCTAGCCTGTTACACAGGAACAGGAGGAGGCCATTCAGTCCCTCGAGCCTGTTCCGCCATTCAATTAGATCAATTACCCACCTTTGATCCATATCCCTTGATACCCTTACCCAACAAAAATCTATTTTTGGGGAGAGAGAGTTCCAGATTTCCACCACCCTTTGTGTGAAAAATGCTTCCTGATTTAACTCCTGAAAGGCCTGGCTCTAATTTTAATATTATGCCCCCTTGTTCTGGATTCCTCCACCAGGGGAAATAGATTCTCTCTATCTACCCTATGGAATCCCTTTATCACATTAAACACCTCGATTAGATCACCCCATTAATCTTCGAAACTCAAGGGAATTGGCTAATTTTAAGATCGTGTCCCTTTTTTGGCATTGAGATTTAAAATTTGGATTAAAAGAAGCTCTGGATGTCAACGTTGGGATTCTTGTGATTTAAAAAAAAAATTACAGCCATATTTTGACTTGTTTTTATTTCCCACCCTCCCTTCCCATCAACAGGTCAAGGTCTGGTTCCAGAACCGCAGAATCAAATGGAGGAAACAGAGCCTGGAGCAGCAGCAGGCCAAGCTGGCCAGCCTGGGCCTCGTGGTCACCCAGCCCAGCCCGGACTCGCAGAGCACAGAGGAGGGGCCCTGCCCTGAACACCAGCAGCAGGACTCAGTTTCCGACAGGCCGTGAGGTCCTCAAGGCTTTGCCCCGCAGACTCTGCCCGCGTTGGCATATCATCGAGGGAGCCCACCCAACTCCGTGTGTGTGTGTGTGTGTGTGTGTGTATGATTTTAATTTTAAGCCAAAAGACCTAGTTTGTTCTAGCATTGTTAATATCATATTCTGTATTGTAATATTAGTATAAATATACCTAATATATAACTGGAGTTTTAAAGGAGCTGTTTTCTCCTGTCTCTGTGTGTGTGTGTGTGTGTGTGAGACTGTGTGTGTGCCTGTGTGTCTGTGTGTGTGTGTGTGTGTGAGATTGTGATTCTTTGGAAACAATGAAACATGGTTTATATGCATCGATTTTAAAATTCTCATCCTCGTGTTCCAATCTCTCCATGGCCTCCCTCCTCCTTATCTCCGTAACCTCTTCTAGCCCTACAACCCTCCGAGATCTCTGCTCTCCTCCAGTTCTGGCCTCTTGCGCATCCCCGATTTTAATCGCTCCACCATTGGCGGCCGTGCCTTCAGCTGCCTGGACCCTGAGCTCTGGAATTCCCTCAGTAAACCTCTCCGCCTCTCTACCTCTCTCTCCTCCTTTAAGACGCTCCTTGAAACCCACCTCTTTGACCAAGCTTTTGGTCACCTGTCCTAATATCTCCTCATGTGGCTCGGTGTTAATATTTTGTTTGATAACCACTCCTGTGGAACGCCTTGGGACATTTTACTATGTTAAAGGTGTTGTTGTTGTTTATGTCTCGGTGATGATGCTTCTCTGTCCACTTGCTCTGCGCCCTTGTTGCCTTCTCTTTCTCCCCCTCTGTCCTTGTTGCCCTCTCCCTCTCCATTCCCATTATTAGCTCCCTCGTTTCCCTCCACCCTTGTCCCCTCTGCCCCCTCCATCCCAATCTTCCTCGTTGTGAATGCGGAGTTCTCACCAGGAAGTAGGCATTGTTGAATTTTAAAGTTTAGTTGTAGTTTGGCTTCAGTTTGTTACTGGGGGAGTGAATAGGTCGCCAAGCTTGAATCTCCGAGGGGCAACCCTGGATCCAACCATCGTATCGGACCCTTTCTTCTGTGTGCGATAGTTTGAAAGCTCTTTTGCCTCTATTGGCATCTTTAAATTTATACGGTTTGCACAATAAACATTTTGGCGAATAAAGAATGTCTCGTTAAAAACCAGCAGGTGGTCGGTTGCCTTGGTGATTGCAAAGGCCAAGGGAGAAAAATGGAAAGGCAGAACCATTGGTCGAATCATAGAATGTCACAGCACAGGAGGCCATTCAGCCCATTGTGCCTGTGCCGGCTCTTTGAAGGAGCTACCCACTTAGGCCCACTCCCCCCTGCTCTTTCCCCATACCCCTGCAAATTTTTCCATTTTCAGTATTTATCCAATTCCCTTTTGAAAGTTACTATTGAATCTGCTTCCACCGTCCTATCAGGCAGAGCATTCCAGATCACAACAACACACTGCGTTAAAAAAAAATTCTCCTCCTCTGGTTCTTTTGCCAATTATCTTAAATCTGTGTCCTCTGGTTGCCGACCCTCCTGCCACTGGAAACAGTTTCTCCTTATTTACTCCATCAAAACCCCTCATTGTTTTGAACACCTCGATCAAAATTCCCCCTAACCTTCTCTGTTCTAAGGAGAACAATCCCAGCTTCTCCAGTCTCTCCCCATAACTGAAGTCCCCCATATCCCTGATACCATTCTGGTAAATCTCCAATGAAATGGGGAGGTGTCCCGCCCTTCCCCCCTCCGTTGGGGAGTACAGAGGAGACACTGATTGTTGACAGGCCATTCAACCACAGGGACCATCATCGACAAGCCCAATCATGTCTTCACCCCAGTGAGGACACTTAGAAAATCAAAATATGATTAGACAGAGTCAACATGATTTTATGAAAGGGAAATCGTTTTTGACAAACCTATTGGAGCTTTTTGAGGATGTAACTAGCAGGGTAGATAAAGGGGAACCAGTGGATGTCGTATATTTGGATTTTCAAAAGGTGTTCGATAAGGTGCCACATAAAAGGTTGTTACACAAGATAAGGGCTCATGAGGTTGGGGGTAATATATTAGCATGGATAGAGGATTGATTAAGGGTCAGAAAACAGAGAGTAGGGATAAACGGGTCATTTTCAGGTTGGCAGGCTGTAACTAGTGGGGTGCCACAAGGATCAGTGCTTGGGCCTCAGCTATTTACAATCTGTATTAATGACTTGGATGAAGGGACCGAGTGTAATGTATCCAAGTTTGCTGACGATACAAAGTTTGGTGGGAAAGTAAGCTGTGAGGAGGGCACAAAGAGTCTGCAAACGGATACAGACAGATTAAATGAATGGGCAAGAAGTAGCAGATGGAGTATAATGTGGAGAAATGTGAGGTTATTCATTTTAGTAGGAAGAATGGAAAAACGGAATATTTTTTAAATGGTGAGAAACTATTTAAACTGTCGGAGAGACTTGGGTGTCCTCGTACAAGAAACACAAAAAGTTAGTATGCATGTACAGCAAGCAATGAGGAAAACAAATGGAATGTTGGCTTTTATTGCAAGGGGGTTGGAGTACAAAACTACAATTGTACTGGGCTTTGGTGAGACCTCAACTGGACAGTTTTGGTCTCCTTATCTAAGGAAGGATATACTTGCCTTAGAGATGGTGCAGCAAATGTTGACTAGATTAATTCCTGGGATGAGAGGGTTGTCCTATGAGGAGAGATTGAGTAGAATGGGCCCACACTCTCTGCAGTTTAGAAGAATGAGAGGTGATCTCATTGAAACATAGAAGATTCTGAGGGGGCTTGACAGGGCAGATGCTGAGAGGTTGTTTCCCCGGCAGGAGAGTCTAGAACTAGGGGCCTTAGTCTCAGGATAAGGGGTCGGCCATTTAAGACTGAGATGAGGAGGAATTTCTTCACTCAGAAGGTTGTGAATCTTTGGAGTTCTCTACCCCAGAGGGCTGTGGATGCTCAGTCGTTGAGTATATTCAAGACTGAGATCGATAGATTTTCGGACTCCAGGGGAATCAAGGGATACGGGGATCGGGCGGGAAAGTGGAGTTGAGGTCGAAGATCAGCCATGATCTGATTGAATGGCGGAGCAGGCCCGAGGGGCCATGTGGCCTACTCCTGCTCCTATTTCTTATGTTCTTCTGTGTCCACCACACACGTGCACTTTGCAACAAGCTGTCAGTAGATAACGATCAGGAGACTTCTGGCTGTTGGCACCCACCCCTTTCTCACCCCAGGTGCTGATCGTAACACATCCACGGACTTGCTGGCTCAGATGAGCTCTACTCAGCAGACATTGGGAATCAAGCATGAGAGCATGAGAGCTTTCTTGTGCATGTAGCTCAGTATCATCCACTTTGGACCTAAGAAAGATAAATCGGGTACCTTCCAACTGGTGAGAAACTGTGTAGGAGCAACGGGATTTGGGTGTCCATGTCCATAAATCACTAAAAGCTAGTCTGCAGGTACAAGATTCAGAACAGATCTAGCAGCTCAAAACTGGGCATCCATGAGGCGCTGTGGGCCATCAGCAGCAGCAGAATTGTATTCCAGCACAATCTGTAACCTCATGGCCCGGCATATTCCTCACTCTACCATTACCAACAAGCCAGGGGATCAACCCTGGTTCAATGAGGAGTGTAGAAGAGCATGCCAGGAGCAGCACCAGGCGTACCTAAAAATGAGGTGCCAACCTGGTGAAGCTACAACTCAGGACTACATGCATGCTAAACAGCGGAAGCAACATGCTATAGACAGAGCTAAGCGATTCCACAACCAACGGATCAGATCAAAGCTCTGCAGTCCTGCCACATCCAGTCGTGAATGGTGGTGGACAATTAAACAACTAACGGGAGGAGGAGGCTCTGCAAACATCCCCATTCTCAATGATGGCGGAGTCCAGCACGTGAGTGCAAAAGACAAGGCTGAAGCGTTTGCAACCATCTTCAGCCAGAAGTGCCGAGTGGATAATCCATCTCAGCCTCCTCCCGATATCCCCACCATCACGGAAGCCAGTCTTCGGCCAATTCGATTCACTCCACGTGATATCAAGAAACGGCTGAGTGCACTGGATACAGCAAAGGCTATGGGCCCCGACAACATCCCAGCTGTAGTGCTGAAGACTTGTGCTCCAGAACTAGCTGCGCCTCTAGCCAAGCTGTTCCAGTACAGCTACAACACTGGCATCCACCCGACAATGTGGAAAATTGCCCAGGTATGTCCTGTCCACAAAAAGCAGGACAAATCCAATCCGGCCAATTACCGCCCCATCAGTCTACTCTCAATCATCAGCAAAGTGATGGAAGGTGTCGTCGACAGTGCTATCAAGCGGCACTTACTCACCAATAACCTGCTCACCGATGCTCAGTTTGGGTTCCGCCAGGACCACTCGGCTCCAGACCTCATTACAGCCTTGGTCCAAACATGGACAAAAGAGCTGAATTTCAGAGGTGAGGTGAGAGTGACTGCCCTTGACATCAAGGCAGCATTTGACCGAGTGTGGCACCAAGGAGCCCTAGTAAAATTGAAGTCAATGGGAATCAGGGGGAAAACTCTCCAGTGGCTGGAGTCATACCTAGCACAAAGGAAGATGGTAGTGGTTGTTGGAGGCCAAGCATCTCAGCCCCAGGGCATTGCTGCAGGAGTTCCTCAGGGCAGTGTCCTAGGCCCAACCATCTTCAGCTGCTTCATCAATGACCTTCCCTCCATCATAAGGTCAGAAATGGGGATGTTCGCTGATGACTGCACAGTGTTCAGTTCCATTCGCAACCCCTCAGATAATGAAGCAGTCCGAGCCCGCATGCAGCAAGACCTGGACAACATCCAGGCTTGGGCTGATAAGTGGCAAGTAACATTCGCGCCAGATAAGTGCCAGGCAATGACCATCTCCAACAAGAGAGAGTCTAACCACCTCCCCTTGACATTCAACGGCATTACCATCGCCGAATCCCCCACCATCAACATCCTTGGGGTCACCATTGACCAGAAACTTAACTGGACCAGCCATATAAATACTGTGGCTACGAGAGCAGGTCAGAGGCTGGGTATTCTGCGGCGAGTGACTCGCCTCCTGACTCCCCAAAGCCTTTCCACCATCTACAAGGCACAAGTCAGGAGTGTGATGGAATACTCTCCACTTGCCTGGATGAGTGCAGCTCCAACAACACTCAAGAAGCTCGACACCATCCAAGATAAAGCAGCCCGCTTGATTGGCACCCCATCCACCACCCGAAACATTCACTCCCTTCACCACCGGCGCACTGTGGCTGCAGTGTGCACCATCCACAGGATGCACTGCAGCAACTCGCCAAGGCTTCTTCGACAGCACCTCCCAAACCCGCGACCTCTACCACCAAGAAGGACAAGGGCAGCAGGCGCATGGGAACAACACCACCTGCACGTTCCCCTCCAAGTCACACACCATCCTGACTTGGAAATATATCGCCGTTCCTTCATTGTCGCTGGGTCAAAATCCTGGAACTCCCTTCCTAACAGCACTGTGGGAGAACCGTCACCACACGGACTGCAGCGGTTCAAGAAGGCGGCTCACCACCACCTTCTCAAGGGCAATTAGGGATGGGCAATAAATGCCGGCCTTGCCAGCGACGCCCACATCCCGCGAACGAATAAAAAAAAACTAATCAAAAAGGTTAATGGAATGTTGGCCTTTATCTAGGGGGGGGAGGGGCTGGAATACAAAGGGGAGGAAGTGATGCTTCAGCTGTACAGAGCCCTGATCAGATCCCATCTGGAGATACTGAGTTCAGTTCTGGGCACCGCCCCTCAGGAAGGATATATTGGCCTTGGAGGGGGTGCAGTGCAAATTCACTAGAATGTTACCAGGGCTAAAAGGGTTAAATTATGAGGACAGGTTACATAGACTTGTATTTCTTTGAATATAGAAGATTAGGAGGTGATCAAATTGAGGTGTTTAAAATGATGAAGGGATTTGATAGGATAGATAGAGAGAAACTCTTTCCTCTGGTGGGGGGAGTCCAGAACAAGGGGGCATAACCTTAAAATTAGAGCTCGGCCGTTCAGGGGTGATGTCAGGAAGCACTTCTTCACACAAAGGGGAGTGGAAATCTGGAACTCTCTCCCCCAAAACCCTGTGGATGCTGGGGGTCAATTGGAGCTTTCAAGACTGAGATTGATAGATTTTTTGTTAGCTAAGGGTATTAAGGGATATGGGGCTAATGGAGTTGAGGTACAGGTCAGCCATGATCTAATTGAATGGCGGAAATGGCTTGAGGGGCTGAATGGCCTCCTCCTCTTTCTACATTCCTAAATTTCTCAGGGAGGGAAATTGGACCTCATTTTGCCCATTTTTCGGGAGCGAAACAGGAGCAAAAAAGTCCAATTTTCCGTGCCCCAAAGGGTGCCTGAAACTCGTCCAATGCCATTTTGGCTCGAGCAATATCCAGGCATCCTTGGCGGCCGCATAAACAGGCATTAGGTCCCCTTGCACATGATAATGACAGGCCCTAACTCCTGTTTAAGGATCACTCCCGGAAATTCATTTGTAGTGTGGAGAGCGTGCTGGTCCTCGCTCGCCCCCTGCTCTCCACCCTCCGTCCAGAGCTCGCTGCCAAATTGGTCCTCTCACAACCTGGCGAACTACCTCCACATGCCCGATTGGCAATCACAGCTCGCCGGAAATATGCCAATGAGGCCTGCGGTGCAATTTCAGCCCAGCCTCGGAACCCCCAGGCCTGTGTCGCGTGCTCCAAGCGAGGGGCCGATTCCGGGCCCGAGAAAGGGCCTAAACCAATTTCCCAGCCCTCACCCTGCAATTACACCCTGCACTACTGGCGGTGGATGTAATCACAAGGTGACAGGTTTACATAGGAATTTATAATGGAAATGTAACAATAAGGACAGATTTTACAGGACTGATTTACATCTGTGTGTCCTGGTTCAGTTAGACCCCACCCTCTAAGCCCACTTCACCTGAAGACTACATTTGGTCTAGATCCTGGGTGCAACATTATTGAAGACCAAGGTATGTGTGCATTAATTTTAAAGGGAAAGAAATAATTTGCATTTCTACAGCGCTTTTCACAACCTCAAGACGTCCCAAAGCGCTTTACAGCCAGTGAAGTATTTTTGAAGTGTAGTCACTGTTGGAATGTAGGAAACGCAGCAGCCAATTTGCACACAGCAAGATCCCACAAACAGCAACGTGACAGTGACCAGATAATCCCTGTTATAGTGATGTTGGTCGAAGGATAAATATTGGCCAGGACACCAGGGAGAACTGCCCTGCCCCTTTTTCAAAAGGGTGGCATGGGATCTTTTACATCCACCTGAGCAGGCAGTTGGGGCTTCAATTTAATGTCTCATCCGAGAGACAGCACCTCCTAAGATTGTAGCACTCCCTCATCCTGGATCTCGGCTCAAACCCGTAACCTTCTAACATCAGAGGCGAGAGTGCTACCCACCGAGCCACACTGACACCTGGGAGTTTGTGAAGAGTTTTGTTTGTTAATAGAACAAATGGACTAAAGTTGATGAGATTCAGAGAGTCACAGGCTCTCACAGTAAAATCAGTGACCCCCTCACCCAAACAGAACATTTCCACCTGACTTATGCTGACTTATCTCTGCCTGCGTTTCTCAAGCCACCAACCTGCTCTGCGGTAATGAGACAGATTTCCCCATGTAAAGTGGATTATTTAACCAGGAATGCGAGCAGCCTGGGAATTTTAACGCGTCCCCCCCCCCCCCCCCACCTTTTCTGAAGGCCCCCGCTCCTCTCCCACCCCCACCCCCTCACCCCCTCTCCCAAGTTCGCACACTTTACTTTTCAAACATACACAGGCTCAGAAAGGATTTGGGAAATAATCAGATTTTCAAAAAGAACTGCATTGTGCACAAAGTTAAATAGAATTACTTCGAATGTACAGCTCAGAAACAGGCCATTCGGCCCAACTGGTCTATGCCAGTGTTTATGCTCCACACGAGACTCCTCCCTCCCCTCTTCATCTAACTCTATCTGCATACTCTTTCAAGTGAAGGGACTCAGGTCCCAGCGAAAAACTTGGTTTAACTGCAATCCTGACACATTCCCATCTAATGCCACGTACTTATTAAGGGCACACGTGCTGTGCTATCAGTCCCACATCTCAGCGATCCTTAAAAAAATGCAGTATTTTGTTTACCAATGGAACATCATTCTGCAGAATACTCTCAATCCTGTCATTATTTATCACTCAGGAGAATTGATGGTGGGATTTAATTCCCCCCCGCCCCCCCCCTCCGTTCTAGCCCTTCCTGTGCGGTCGGATGCTGAGTCACTGGGGCGGGGACGGGAGGGCACAGATCCACGGGGACTCTGCCCTCTGATGCCTCATCCTCAACGTCGTTCTTCATGCATGAGCCTAAACCGTAATTGTCGCTATGGAGATCCGACCTCACGCGATTTAATATTCTTGTAGTAGGACACTGTGCAAAGTTAGTGTTCGAAGATGATGCAATTCCTGGGCAGTTCCTCTTCCCCCTACTTCAACAACAACAACTTGCATTTATATAGCGCCTTTAACGTCCCAAGGCGCTTCACAGGAGCGTCATCAGACAAAATTTGACACTGAGCCACATAAAGAGATATTAGGACAGTTGACCAAAAGCTTGGTCAAAGAGATAGATTTTAAGGAGTGTCTTAAAGGAGGAGAGAGAGGTAGAGAGGCGGAGAGGTTTAGGGAGGGAATTCCAGAGGGTGGGGCCCAGGCAGCTGAAGGCACGGCCGCCAATGGTGGAGCGATTAAAATCGGGGATTCGCAAGAGACCAGAATTGGAGGAGCGCAGAGATCTCGGAGGGTTGTAGGGCTGGAGGAGGTTACAGAGATGGGGAGGGGCGAGGTCATGGAGGGATTTGAAAACAAGGATGAGAATTTTAAAATCGAGGCGTTGCTGGACCGGGAGCCAATGTAGGTCAGCGAACACAGGGGGTGATTGGTGACACTTCAGTGAACAAACTATTGTTTTTCAGGAATAGATTGCCAGTGAGTTGGGAAATAATTTATATCACAAGATGCTTTAACCAGATATCGAGGGGCTGGATTTCACTCGGGAATATATTTTAGGCTCCATTTCTACTGCAACTTCGACTCAATGCGAGACAGTTTATAAAGTTGCAGTAAACTCCAGAGTCAAGTCCTGCGCAAACCCTAGAGGGTCGTCTTGTGAAACAACCTCAGGTCTCTAGATTCCTCCAGCACACCTGGTATAACTCCAGTACAGTGTCACACCAGGTTTGCAAAGTACTTGGTGAGTGAGATGGGAGGGGTTCACAGAACCTTCTGGAATAAATAGGTTAATAGAGGCATACAAAATCATGAAGGGTTTTGAGAGAGTAAATAGGGAGAAACTGTTTCCAGTGGCAGGAGGGTCGGTAACCAGAGGACACAGATTTAAGGTGATCGGCAAAAGAACCGGGGGGAGATGAGGAGAATATTTTACGCAGCGAGTTGTGATGATCTGGAATGTTCTGCCTGAAAGGGCGGTGGTAGCAGATTCAACAAAACTTTCAAAAGGGAATTGGATAAATACTTGAAGGGGAAAAACTTGCAGTGAGGAAAGGGCAGGGGAGTGGGACTAATTGGACAGCTCTTTCAAAGAGCCGGCACAGGCACGATGGGCCAAGTGGCCTCTTTCTGTGCTGTAAGATTCTATGATTCTATGAATAAAATAGCAATGGAACTGCATACGAAGTATTAGGTGCTCCTACACTGATCTTCACGACATACCTTCAAAACCTAGTCCCTCTATGAGTAAGGGGTACGTTGAAGTAAAAGTACTCCCCAGAGAGTGTGCTCCCTTCCCCTTTAATAAAGTCCGTGTCAGGACAATGTGAATCAAACCACAGAATATACAAAGCAGTTTCCAAAACCCTGTCACAGCAGTTCATCAAATGCCTCCTTTATTCAGTCACAGTCTCACCGCCAGCAAGTAGCAAGCACAAACTAACTCTTCACCGTCACACTCAGCACAAAGAGGATTAGACGGAGTTTGCAAAGGATTAGCAACCAGCTAATTGGGAATCTGTGATACGCTGGAACCAAGTATTCACTTTAATTGGACTGAATTTGTTACTACAGATAATTGAAGAAGATCCTGCCATTGGGATTCTGCTCAACAGAGTGAATGGGAAGGGGTTTTGTTCATTGGGATTCTGTACATTGGGAGTGAATGGGAAGGGGATTGGTCCATTGGGGTTCTATACAGTGGGAGTGAATAGGAAGGGGATTGGTCCATTAGGATTCTATACATTAGGAGTGATTGGGAAGGAGTTTGGTCCATTGGGATTCTATACAGTGGGAGTGATTGGGAAGGAGCTCATTCCATTAGGATTCTATACATTGGGAATGAATGGGAAGGGGCTCGTTCCATTAGGATTCTATACAGTGGGAGTGATTGGGAAGGGGCTCGTTCCATTAGGATTCTATACAGTGGGAGTGATTGGGAAGGAGCTCGGTCCATTGGGATTCTATACAGTGGGAGTGATTGGGAAGGGGCTCGATCCATTGGGATTCTATACAGTGGGAGTTAATGGGAAGGGGATTGGTCCATTGGGATTCTATACATTGGGAGAGAATGGGAAGGGGTTTGGTCCACTGGGATTCTATACATTGGGAATGAATGGGAAGGGACTCGTTCCATTGGGATTCTATACAGTGGGAGTGATTGGGAAGGAGTTTGGTCCATTGGGATTCTATACAGTGGGAGTGATTGGGAAGGGGCTCAGTCCATTGGGATTCTATACAGCGGGAGTGGCTGGGAAGGGGTTTGGTCCATTGGGATTCTATACAGTGGGAGTGAATGGGAAAGGGTTTGATCCATTGGGATTCTGTACGTTGGGAGTAAATGGGAAAGGGCTTGGTCCATTGGGATTCTGTATATTGGGAGTGAATTGGAAAGGATTTGGCCCATTGGGATTCTGTATATTGGGAGTGAATGGGAAGGGGCTTGGTCCATTGGGATCCTACACAATGAGAGTGAATGGGAAGAGATTTGGTTCATTGGGATTCTGTACAATGGGAGCGAATGGGTAGAGGTTTGGTCCATTGTGATTCTGTACAATGGGAGTGAATGGAAAGGGGTTTGGTCCATTGAGATTCGATGCAATGGGAGTGAATGGGAATGAGGCTTCTTCATTGGAATTCTGTACATTGGGAGTGAATAAGAAGGGGTTTGGTCCATTGGGAGTCTACGCAGTGTGAGTGAATAGAAAGGGGTTTGGTTCATCGGGAGTCTATGCAGTGTGAGTGAATAGAAAGGGTTTGGTCCATTGGCATCCTGTAAAATAGGAATGAATGGAAAGGGGTTTGGTCTGTTGCAATTCTGTACAACGGGAGTGAATGGGCCAGGGTTTGGTCCATTGGGATTCAATGCAATGGGAGTGAATGGGAAGGGATTTGGTTCATTGGGATTCTGTACAATGGGAGTGAATGGGAATGAGTTTTGTCCATTGGGATTCTGTATATTGGGAGTGAATAGGAAGGGGTTTAGTCTGTTGGGATTCTGTATATTGGGAGTGAATGAGAAAGTGTTTGGTTCATTGGGATTCTATTCAATGGGAGCAAACGGGAAAAGGTTTGGTCCATTGGGATTCTATGCAATGGGAGTGAATGAGAAGGGGTTTGGTCCATTGGGATTCTGTACAATGGGAGCGAATGGGCAGGGGTTTGGTCCATTGGGAGTCTATACAGTGGGAGTGAATAGAAAGGGGTTTGGTCCATTGGGATTCGATACAATAGGAGTGAATGGGAAGGAGTTTGGTCCATTGGGATTCTATACATTGGGAGTGAATGGGAATGAGTTTTGTACATTGGGATTCTGCACATTGGGAGTGAATGGGAAGGGGTTTGGTCCATTGGGAGCCTATAAAGTGGGAGTGAATAGAAAGGGGTTTGGCCTATTGGCATTCTGTACAATGGGAATGAATGGGCAGGAATTTGGTCCATTGGGATTCTATACAATGGGAGTGAATAGGAAAGGGTTTGGCCCGTTGGAATTCTATATGGTGAGAGTGAATGGGAAGGGTTTATCCACTGGTAGTCTAAGCTTGGATTGGGAATGCATCTATCTGGAGTTGGCTGTATTATTTCTATTGGGATTTCCGTTGTGAGAGTGTTCAGAGGAACAGAGAAACATAACGACTGGAGTAGGCCATTCAGCCCCTCAAGCCTGTTCCGCCATTCCATAAGATCTTGTATCTTAACTCCATTTACCCGCCTTAGCTCCATGTTCTTTGATACCCTTACCTAACAAAAATCTCTCAAGTCTTGATAATTTCAACTGACCCCCAGCATTCACAGCCTTTTGGGGAAAGAGTTCCAGATTTCCACTATCCGTTGTGTGAAAAAGTGTAATGATGTGGTCTAGCCAGATCTGGCAATGAATGACTAATCCAGTTGTCCACCATATACTTTCAAGTCTGTGCCCCTTGAACTTTTGGGAATCAAGATGAGGGCCATGCCAGGGGGAATGACCAGGGTGAAAGAGAGTACGGCTTTTACTGGGGACAAGGGCATCAAAGGTGGAGGTGAGGGTGTGATTGAGCAGATCGGTAGCTGCAGAGGTATCGTGATGAATGAAGGGCCAATGGCTAGTCAGTTGGGAGTTTGAAAGTGCCGTTGTGAGCGACTTGGGCAAGGGTTTGTTCCAGGGGCGGACACAGAAGGAAGTGGGGTGGGAAGGGGGGATGTGAGTGGTGAGGGATACAAGGAAGTGATCAGAGATGGCCTTGTCTGTGATTGAGATGATGAGAACAGAGCAGGTGACTTTCCTCCCCAGCTTCCAGGAGCTAGGATCTGCCAGCAGACCGGCCTATTAAAATGATTTGTATTTTGGACATCACCCTACTATCACTGAAGTGGAGGGAGTGGAAAATCAGGGCCCATACGTGAGCAGGAGCAGGAGCAGGTATAAGGTTAAAAGGAGCGATAATCAGATTACTGTCCAGGCAGTGAAGATGAAAATTTGCCCACTTGGATTTATATATTTTTTTTATTGCTATTCATTCTCGGGATGTGGGCGTCACTGGCGAGGCCGGCATTTATTGCCCATCCCTAATTGCCCTTGAGAAGGTGGTGGTGAGCCGCCTTCTTGAACCGCTGCAGTCCGTGTGCTGAAGGTTCTCCCACAGTGCTGTTAGGAAGGGAGTTCCAGGATTTTGACCCAGCAACAATGAAGGAACGGCGATATATTTCCAAGTCGGGATGGTGTGTGACTTGGAGGGGAACGTGCAGGTGGTGTTGTTCCCATGTGCCTGCTGCCCTTGTCCTTCTAGGTGGTAGAGGTCACGGGTTTGGGAGGTGCTGTCGAAGAAGCCTTGGCGAGTTGCTGCAGTGCATCCTTTGGATGGTACACACTGCAGCCACAGTGCGCCGGTGGTGAAGGGAGTGAATGTTTAAGCTTGTTGTTATAATAATTTTTATTATTAAGGAACCATTACCTCGGACAGAATCAGCATGCACAATGCAGGAGAAAAAAATTAGTTGGGTAAAAATTGATAAACATGGAAAGACTACAGTCAGTCCACAAAATGTGCATCTTGTGAAGCAGAACCAAGTATAGTTGCTTCAGGCTGATGCTGGGCTTTAATATGATTACATGGACATCGAGACCAAAGACCAATTGACCAAGCGGCAGCTCGCTGAAATCCAACATGTCATCAGGACTCTGTCAGCCCCAGTGCTCCAATCATCGGCTGTTTTCAGTCTTTTTCCTGGAAATGAAAAGGAAGGGAGGAAGGCAGGTTATATTAACGTAATATCTGCTTTAACCTTTCAGTCAGAAGCACAGACCCACATGATGTGCTTGAGCTGTCTGGATACTGATCTGGGCCCATCTGCCACAGAGGGGGGTTTCAGACAGACTATCAAACGCCAAGAGAGAGAGAGGGGCACAGAGAGAATAGGCAGATACACCGGTAACACACTCTCCCATAACTGAAAGATAGAGAGATAGATAGATAGAGAAAGAGCTAGATAGAGAGATAGAGAGATAGATCAATAGATAGAGAGATAGATAGATCGATAGATAGATAGAGAGATAGATAGATAGATAGATAGATAGACAGACAGACAGACAGATAAATTGATAGATCGACAGATAGATAGTTGGATAGACAAATAGATAAATCAATATATAGATAGATAGAGATAGACAGAGAGATAGACGTACAGATAGAAAGATAAATAGGTAGGTAGACAGACAGATAGATAGATAGATCGACAGATAGATAGGGAGATAGATAGGTAGATAGATAGATAGAGAGAGACAGACAGATAAATATAGATCGATAGATAGATAGACAGACAGACAGATAAATAGATAGATAGATAAATAGATATCACAGTCTTGGAGGCTGATTAGAGAGGTGAAACTGTTTGTTAAGTTCCTCTTCTTTCTGTAAATCTCAGCTGTCTGTACAGTGTGTGTAGTTTGAGGGCAAGGAGTCAGGAATGGGATTGTTTTATAAATGCACATACTGACTCTGGGGACTTGCGATGCTGCGGGAGCGGTCCTAACTGCTCATTCCTGAGGGGTTTGTGATTGGAGCCTATTTTCGAGCCCTTGTTTGCCTAATTCGGCCTGATCCCGGTGAAGTTATCAGTGTGTGAGACGCCGGCAGTGTAAAGCAGTAATCCCTGCCTCTCCAAGACCGTCTCTGATAGGATCAGCCTGGCGCTCTGCGACTTTCCTTTATTTTCAAAGCCCATCAATTTGTGATGTTGTTGAGATCAGTTTGCCTGGAGGCAATGATCGTCTACACGGCTGTGTCGGGCCTCAACATTAGTTACACCGGCCTTCATACCCCTTAATCTCACTGGGAGCGATGCAGTACATGGCAATGCACCTTATCATCTCACATTATCCTCATCCTTTTGAACTTCCCTTCCCTTTGAAGCATTTCCTTCTCTCTCTTTCTCTCTCTCTTTCTATCCCCATAGTGCAGTCACTAATGCACAACCAACTCTTGCTGATGCCAATGAGGCTGATTTGAATGTAACAAGGTGTCAGCCTTGGCTCAGTGGGTAGCTCTCTCGCTTCTGAGTCAGGAGTTTGTGGGTTTAAGTCCCACTCCTGATACTTGAGCCCATAATCCAGGCCGTACTGAAGGCACATTGCACTGTCAGAGGATGAGGCGTTAAACCAGGCGTCTGCCCTCTCAAGTGGATGTAAAAGATCCCATGGCACTATTTCGAAGAAGAGCAGGGGAGTACTCCCCAATGTCTTGGGCCAATGTTTATCCCCCAGCCGACATCATTAAAACAGATGATCTGGTCATTTATCACATTGCTGTTTTGGGATCTTGCTGTGCGCAAATTGGCTGCTGCGTTTCCTACATTGCAACAGTGACTACACTTAAAAGAGTGCTTCTTTAGCTGTAAAGTGCTTTGGGATGTCCTGAGGCCATGAATGGCAAGTTTTCTCTTTCTTCCTGTTGGTTGAGGGATAACTGTTGGACAGGGAAAGGGCATTGAAGGGTTATAGGAACAGGGCGGGTAAATGTGATTAGCTCAGTTTACCCACACGGAGGATAAATGCCAACATGGACTGGTTGGGCCAAAAGGCTTGTCTCTGTACTGTAGCATCCACGTAGTTCTATGTGTAAGACACTTGGAAAACTGCCCTGCTCTTGAACTCCCTGCCTTTCGAATAGCATCAGTTTAACCTTTCAACAAAAGATGGTACCTCCGACAGTGTGGCCCCTCCCACACCGGAGTGTCGGTCTAGATCATGTGCTCAAGTCGTGCAGTGGGGCTTGAACCCATGACCTTGTGACTCAGATGCTGCCAAATGAGCCAAGCTGACGCAAGCAGCTTTGATGAAGAGAGTTACCTCCATAACTCACGATGTCCAACACCTAGAAGGACAAGGGCAGCAGGTGCATGGGAACAACACCACCTGCACGTTCCCCTCCAAGTCACACACCATCCCGACTAGGAAATATATCGCCGTTCCTTCATCGTCGCTGGTTCAAAATCCTGGAACTCCCTTCCTAACAGCACTGTGGGAGAACCTTCACCACACGGACTGCAGCGGTTCAAGGCGGCAGCTCACCACCACCTTCTCAAGGGATGGGCAATAAATGCCGGCCTCGCCAGCGACGTCCACACCCCCAGAATGAATGAAAATTGAGAGAAAACGCAGAAGGCCGAAGTTAATTCACCACATCACCACCCCCTAGCTCCTAGCTCATGGGGTATTGTCAGTTTGATAATGATCCTGAGATCCCTCTTTCAATTGCGACCCTTCATTAGCAATTGCTAATCTTTTGCATCCTGTACCCAGTGCAAACTTCCCCTCAGCACAGCAGTGTTACATTTTCTCTTTAATTAAGTGAACACAAACACACTATTAGTGACAGTAATTTGTTCAGGTGAGGGGGCTAAAGGCTGGGCTAATAACCTGCATCTCAACAGCCTTTTTGTGTTTTGCTCACATTTTATTGAAAAAACCTCAGTAAGTGACAAGGCCTATTTCACAGGAAGCGGGTGCTGGAGAAAGAGGAAGTCCCCGTTCTCTAACCCATTGCTCCCCATAAACACAGCTCCCCTCAGGGAGAGTCCAGATCGCCCCACTCCAGTACATTTAAAACCCACCACAGATAGATGGTTTCTCCCTCTGTCAGTACATTCAGTGCCACAATACTGTATAAACAGCCTAAAACTCAGAATGAACACCCCAACACTCAGTATAAACACCCCAACACTCAGTATAAACACCCCAACATAGAGTATAAACACCCCAACACTCATTATAAACACCCCAACACTCAGTATAAACACCCCGACACTCAGTATAAACACCCCGACACTCAGTATAAACACCCCGACACTCAGTATAAACACCCCGACACTCATTATAAACACCCCAACACTCAGTATAAACACCCCGACACTCAGTATAAACACCCCGACACTCATTATAAACACCCCAACACTCAGTATAAACACCCCAACACTCAGTATAAACACCCCAACACCCAGTATAAACACCCCAACACTCAGTATAAACACCCCAACACTCAGTATAAACACCCCAACACTCAGTATAAACACCCCGACACTCAGTATAAACACCCCAACACTCAGTATAAAAACCCCAACACTCAGTATAAACACCACGACACTCAGTATAAACACCCCAACACTCAGTATAAACACCCCAACACTCAGTATAAACAGCCCGACACTCAGTATAAACACCCCGACACTCAGTATAAACACCCCGACACTCAGTATAAACACCCCGACACTCATTATAAACACCCCAACACTCAGTATAAACACCACGACATTCATTATAAACACCCAGTATAAACACCCCAACACTCAGTATAAACACCCCAACACTCAGTATAAACACCCCGACACTCAGTATAAACACCCCGACACTCGGTATAAACACCCCCACACTCGGTATAAACACCCCAACACTCAGTATAAACACCACGACACTCAGTATAAACACCCCAACACTCAGTATAAACACCCCGACACTCAGTATAAACACCCCGACACTCAGTATAAACACCCCGACACTCAGTATAAACACCCCGACACTCATTATAAACACCCCAACACTCAGTATAAACACCCCAACACCCAGTATAAACACCCCAACACTCAGTATAAACACCCCAACACTCAGTATAAACACCCCAACACTCAGTATAAACACCCCGACACTCAGTATAAACACCCCAACACTCAGTATAAAAACCCCAACACTCAGTATAAACACCACGACACTCAGTATAAACACCCCAACACTCAGTATAAACACCCCAACACTCAGTATAAACAGCCCGACACTCAGTATAAACACCCCGACACTCAGTATAAACACCCCGACACTCAGTATAAACACCCCGACACTCATTATAAACACCCCAACACTCAGTATAAACACCACGACATTCATTATAAACACCCAGTATAAACACCCCAACACTCAGTATAAACACCCCAACACTCAGTATAAACACCCCGACACTCAGTATAAACACCCCGACACTCGGTATAAACACCCCCACACTCGGTATAAACACCCCAACACTCAGTATAAACACCACGACACTCAGTATAAACACCCCAACACTCAGTATAAACACCCCGACACTCAGTATAAACACCCCGACACTCAGTATAAACACCCCGACACTCAGTATAAACACCCCGACACTCATTATAAACACCCCGACACTCAGTATAAACACCACGACACTCAGTATAAACACCCCGACACTCATTATAAACACCACGACACTCAGTATAAACACCCCAACACTCAGTATAAACACCCCGACACTCAGTATAAACACCCCGACACTCATTATAAACACCCCAACACTCATTATAAACACCCGACACTCAGTATAAACACCCCAACACTCAGTATAAACACCCCAACACTCATTATAAACACCCCGACACTCAGTATAAACACCACGACACTCAGTATAAACGCCCCGACACTCAGTATAAACACCCCAACACTCAGTATAAACACCCCGACACTCAGTATAAACACCACGACACTCAGTATAAACACCCCAACACTCATTATAAACACCACGACACTCAGTATAAACACCCCAACACTCATTATAAACACCACGACACTCAGTATGAACACCCCGACACTCAGTATAAACACCACGACACTCAGTATAAACACCCCGACACTCAGTATAAACACCCCGACACTCAGTATAAACACCACGACACTCGGTATAAACACCCCAACACTCAGTATAAACACCACGACACTCAGTATAAACATCCCAACACTCAGTATAAACACCCCGACACTCAGTATAAACACCCCGACACTCAGTATAAACACCACGACACTCATTATAAACACCCCGACACTCAGTATAAACACCACGACACTCAGTATAAACACCACGACACTCAGTATAAACACCCCGACACTCAGTATAAACACCACGACACTCAGTATAAACACCCCGACACTCGGTATAAACACCCCGACACCCAGTATAAACACCACGACACTCAGTATAAACACCACGACACTCGGTATAAACACCCCGACACTCAGTATAAACACCCCAACACCCAGTATAAACACCCCGACACTCATTATAAACACCCCGACACTCAGTATAAACACCACGACACTCAGTATAAACACCCCGACACTCATTATAAACACCCCGACACTCAGTATAAACACCACGACACTCAGTATAAACACCCCGACACTCAGTATAAACACCCCGACACTCGGTATAAACACCCCGACACTCAGTATAAACACCACGACACTCAGTATAAACACCCCGACACTCAGTATAAACACCACGACACTCGGTATAAACACCCCGACACTCAGTATAAACACCCCAACACCCAGTATAAACACCCCGACACTCATTATAAACACCCCGACACTCAGTATAAACACCCCGACACTCAGTATAAACACCCCGACACTCGGTATAAACACCCCGACACTCGGTATAAACACCACGACACTCTGTATAAACACCACGACACTCGGTATAAACACCCCGACACTCGGTATAAACACCACGACACTCGGTATAAACACCCCCACACTCGGTATAAACACCCCAACACTCGGTATAAACACCACGACACTCGGTATAAACACCCCGACACCCGGTATAAACACCACGACACTCAGTATAAACACCCCGACACTCGGTATAAACACCCCGACACCCAGTATAAACACCCCGACACTCATTATAAACACCCCGACACTCAGTATAAACACCCCGACACTCAGTATAAACACCCCGACACTCAGTATAAACACCCCGACACTCAGTATAAACACCACGACACTCAGTATAAACACCCCGACACTCAGTATAAACACCCCGACACTCGGTATAAACACCACGACACTCAGTATAAACACCACGACACTCGGTATAAACACCCCGACACTCGGTATAAACACCACGACACTCGGTATAAACACCCCGACACTCGGTATAAACACCCCGACACTCGGTATAAACACCACAACACTCGGTATAAACACCCCAACACTCGGTATAAACGCCCCGACACTCAGTATAAACACCACGACACTCAGTATAAACACCACGACACTCAGTATAAACACCCCGACACTCAGTATAAACACCCCTACACTCAGTATAAACACCCCTACACTCAGTATAAACACCCCAATACTATAAACACCCCAATACTCATTATAAACAACCCAAATGTCAGTATAAACACCTCAACCATTCATCTAAACACTCCAACACTCAGTATAAACACTCCAACACTCACTATAAACACTCCAATAGAAACACCCCAACCATCGATATAAACACCCCAACATCCAAATAAACATCCCAAGTATCGATATAAACACCCCACCCATCGAAATAAACAGCCCAATCATCGATATAAACACCCCAACATAGAGAGAAACACCCCAAGTATCGATATTAAACCCTAACCATCGAAATAAACAGCCCAATCATCGATATAAACACCCCAACACTCAGTGTAAATACACAAATGACTAGTACAAATGCTCCAACATCCATTATAGATGCTCCAACACTCAACATAAATTTCCCATTACTGCCCATTTTACGCACCAGCCAAAGTTCAATTTTACCCCCTTTTTTCTAACCTCTCCTTTAATTCTTCTTGTGACTATCTTAAATTACTTTCTTTTTACTGATTCACTGGAAACAATCACACTATTTGGTTCAGTTTGAATAAGAAGAAGGACCATAGAACCATAGATTTTTACAGCATAGAAAACCATTCAGCCCATTCAGACTATTCCAATGCTCTCCTGGCCGGCCTCCCATCTTCCACCCTCCATAAACTTGAGCTCATCCAAAACTCTGCTGCCCGTATCCTAACTCGCACCAAGTCCCGTTCACCCATCACCCCCTGTGCTCACTGACCTACATTGGCTCCCGGTTTGGGAACGCCCCGATTTTAAAATTCTCATCCTTGTTTTTCCTCCATGGCCTCACCCCTCCCTATCTCTGTAACCTCCTCCAGCCCTACAACCCCCCGAGATCTCTGCTCTCCTCCAATTCTGGCTTCTTGCGCGTCCCCGATTTTAATCGCTCCACCATTGGCGGCCGTGCCTTCAGCTGCCTAGGCCCCAAGCTCTGGAATTCCCTCCCTAAACCTCTCCACCTCTCTCTCCTCCTTTAAGACACTCCTTAAAACCTACCTCTTTGACCAAGCTTTTGGTCACCTGTCCTAATATCTCCATGTGGCTCGGTGTCAAATTTTGTTTGATAATCGCTCCTGTGAAGCACCTTGGGATGTTTTATTATGTTAAAGGCGCTATATAAATGCAGGTTGTTCTTGTTGTTGTGTCCGTGCTACTCATTCCTAATGCAATCCCAAACTAATCCCACTGCCCCACTCTCTCCCCATAGCCCTGTATCAATCCCAAACTAATCCCACTGCCCCACTCTCTCCCCATAGCCCTGTAACAATCCCAAACTAATCCCACTGCCCCACTCTCTCCCCATAGCTCTGCATCAATCCCAAACTATTCCCACTGCCCCGCTCTCTCCCCAAAGCCCTGTATCAATCCAAAACTAATCCCACTGCCGCATTCTCTCCCCATAGCCCTGTATCAATCCCAAACTAATCCCACTGCCCCACTCTCTCCCCATAGCCCTGTATCAATCCCAAACTAATCCCACTGTCCCACTCTCTCTCCATAGCCCTGTATCAATCCCAAACTAATCCCACTGCCCCCCTCTCTCCCCATAGCCCTGTATCAATCCCAAACTAATCCCACTGCCCCACTCTCTCCCCATAGCCCTGTATCAATCCCAAACTAATCCCACTGCCCCCCTCTCTCCCCATAGCCCTGTATCAATCCCAAACTAATCCCACTGTCCCACTCTCTCCCCATAGCCCTGTATCAATCCCAAACTAATCCCACTGTCCCACTCTCTCTCCATAGCCCTTGTATCAATCCCAAACTAATCCCACTGCCCCGCTCTCTCCCCATAGCCCTGTATCAATCCCAAACTAATCCCACTGCCCCACTCTCTCCCCATAGCCCTGGATCAATCCCAAACTAATCCCACTGCCCCACTCTCTCCCTGTAGTTCCTGTAACCTTGCAAGCCAACCAGGTAGTGTGGTCCTAACTGGAGAAACAATAACCACCACACTTGGCTCATTCTCGCCTCTGAAGCTGACGGTTGTGGGTTCAAGTTCCACTCTGAAGCCCATAATTCAGGCTGCACTGTCAGAGGTGCCATCTTTCAGATGAGACATTAAACCAAAGCCCCATCTGCCCTCTCAGGTGGATGTAAAAGATCCCAAGGCACTATTTCGAAGAAGAGCAGGGGAGTTCTCCCCTGTGTCCTGGGGCCAATATTTATCTCTCAACCAAGATCATGAAAACAGATGATCTGGTCATTATCACATTGCTGTTTGTGGGATCTTGCTGTGTACAAATTGGTGGCCCCGTTTCCTACATTACAACAGTGACCGCATTTCAAAAAATAAATTAATTGACTGTAAAGCATTTTGGGACACCCTGAGGTTATGAAAGGCGCTATAAAAATGTAAATCTTTCTTTTAGGCGGCTCCCAGGGATGCCTGAAAAATGGCACAACACATTATCGAGTCGGTCATCTTTGAGGCGTCCTTGGGGCGCAGGACTTTGGTCCCCGAAATTGGGCCTCGTTACGCCCGATTTACACCTAATTTACACTCGATTTACGCCCATACATTGTTCAATTTCTGTCTCATTGTATCTCATACAATACCTGACGTCTTTGGAGTGTCACTAATTAATTATATTGATGGGCTGTTTATAATCTAGTTACCAGTGAAGCAAACCAGAGGTGGTTGTACAGAATTCCCGCAGTGGCTTTGGAATTCCCTGTGCTACAATTTGGAGAGCTCTGTTTTACATTAATTAACCAGTAGTTAAAGGCACGTTGTGTCTCTCATTAGCCCTGTGTGCGCATGTGATACATTTCACCTTAAATCCTTTAAAACTTTCACTCTCTGCTAACGAGCTGGAAACTGTGACACTTTCTGCTCCATGAAACTCTCAAGTGTGATGGAGGCGAGAAAATCAACAGGTCCATCAGGGGACACCACCCTCCCCCACCAATCCCCGCAACAACACACACACATACACACACACACAGATACACACACAGATACACAGACACACACACACAGATACACACACACAGATACACAGACACACACACACACAGACACACACACACAGATACACAGACACACACACACAGATACACACACACAGATACACAGACACACACATACACACACACACACACAGATACACAGACACACACACACACACACACAGATACACACACACACAGATACACACACACACAGATACACACACAGATACACACACACAGACACACACACACAGACACACACACACACCAGATACACACACACACAGATACACA